>NC_056735.1:1625593365-1625805865 GCF_019279795.1 Protopterus annectens | reverse complement strand
TACTACCGATCTCTGTCAGAAAGGATGTTCGAAAAATAATCTTCTACTTCACAGTAGTATGCATCCCTCATATGTTTTTCAAATGGGATTAAAAAACAACTGTTACATAGAATATACATGAGGGAAGACAAGTATGTAACAGCTATAGATAATATGCAAAGTAAATTTATAGCTAAAGGATATAAGCAACATGAATTAAAGAAGGCACTCATACAATGCAATGCAATACTTAAGAAAAACAACAGGTAAACTGTTTTTTTTTTTTTTTCTCAAGTGAACCGCATGGTGGAACAGCCAATGCAGAATTATCATTTGCAGCAGAAAAAGAGTTATTCTCAGTCATGCGAATGATAGCAGGTATATTTGTGTTATTATTAGGGCAAACTGGAAAATATTAACAGTGGACACCAAGATTAAGAATAATGTTGATGATGCACCTCTCTTTAGTTTCAGAAAGAATCGCAATCTGAAACAACAACTTTGCTACAAGAATATCATAGAGGCTGCTTTGAGATCTGATAGAGTAGGAACGTTTCCATGCAGAGTTTGCACATCATGTAAATACATTTTCAGCTTGAAGGAATTTATTCATCCTGTACAAAAGAAGAAATATTATACTCATGTGTATACGGATTGTCGAACTAAACATGTTGTTTATGTTGCAATTTGTGATTCCTGTGACTGTTTTTATGTGGGCAAAATGGATAGACAGCTGAAAGAATGTATCTTTAAGCATGTAAGTGACATATGATTAAATGATGAGAAAAGTCCATTAGTTAAACACATCTCATCCAACCTTGGGCATGGCTTTACCTTTATGATCCTATGGGTGCTTTGGGAAAAGCTTCGTGGTGGTGACATTAAGTTAAGAATTGAACTAGTGGAGATGGAAATTATAGCAGAAATGCAAGCTTATAAACCACCTGGTCTTAATGCTAACATGCCGCTAAAGCATGTGCTGAGGGGACATAGGCTATTTAAATAATTTTATTTTATTTTATTTTGTGATTTAAATCTTGAGGATTGATGTTATATTGTAGAGAGATTTACTTTACTGACCTCATCTTGTCTATGGTTTATGTAACCACAAGGACGTTGGCCAAATATTAAAATCAGAAGTTCTGTGTGGAGGACTAGTATGAAGAATATGCTTTGATTATGTTAGTTAGGTATTGTCCAATAAAGAACAATTTTTGCAAGTGCGTGGGTGTATAGCGAACTGGAGAATAGTTGTGAAGAATCATAATGAAAATACGGAGATTGAGTCTTTTTTGAAAGCAGATGTCTGTAGTGGATGTCTTTTGAATGGCAGTTAAATTAAGAATTATTTTTACAGGTGTTTAGGCATCCAAACTATCTGTGAAGAGTTTTCGTTTTAAGGGTTAGTTACTTATTGTTTGGATTTGTTTAATCATAGCTATATATGGTACTCATTAGTTATTTTAGTAAGCCAATGAGGTAATGGCATCAGCTAAAGTAGACCAATGATGGGTGGAGGTTTTTATTGGCCAGTGTTGGATCATAAGCTGAAGATGATTGATTGTAATATTGAACTAAGTTGAGTCTGAACTTAGATTAAGTCAGTACTCTTTTGATTGTCTGTTAAGCGCAATAGCAACTTCCAATTGGAGGTTGATGATCGAGACTGAGATCAGATTACAATATGATTGGTCATGACTTCAGATTGATTTAAATATTTTAATTTAGCAAATGGCATGAACTTAATTCAAGACTATTGATTGATTTTATATTTAAATAGGGCATTATGTATGTTGTTATTAGATATGAAGAAAAGTGTTAGTACCCGAAAGTGCTCATCTCTTATTCCTTATTGTTTTTATTTTGTGAGTTGATTTTATTTTTATCGTGGTTATTAAATTGTGGTATATACTATTCCAGCTTGGTGGACATGCAAAGTTTGTTCGTATCTGTCTATATAGATATATATAGAGAGATATACATGTATATAGTGAACTCAGATCTGTGTGGGGGGGGGCAGTCTTTTTTTAATACCTTTATTTGAATTATTAAGTAAGAGATACCTTTATATCAAAGAAAACAAACCATATTAACATGTTTCCAGTTACAAACATTATACATCACATGTACCCTTTTGTATAACTATCGTGAATCCAACATTACATAAATTGCTTAAGTCCTGCCTTATCTTAAACCTCAGTCCTTCTCCAAATCATTATTCTGCATGTATTGTTGCTGCAGTTTCCATTTCTTTCTGTATATTTTGTTCATACCCTTTTCTAAAGATCCCACGTTTTGCTCTTCTAGATCTCTGTAACAAGATTCAGTACTCTAAATATGGTTGGTTTACTCTTTCATTTCCATTTTCTAGTAACTGATTGTTTGTCAGCCACCAGAGTTAAACTTAACAAGGCATTACTATACCTAGGCAATTCAGATCATATATCCCAGCTCAAAATAAATCAATCAGTAAATAAATAATTTCCTTATTTACACCCATTTGCTCACCCAATATTTCTGACAGAGTACTCTGTAGGGAATTTTTAAAGTCTGCCAACTCATTACACTCCTGAAACATATGTTTTATCTATATATATAAATTCTACCAATAAATGTTGATTATTAAAACAGTCCAAATATTGAATGAAGCAAGAAAAAACTACCAAATAGCCAAATGAAAAGCAAACAGAGGATATTTCCTTTTGTTTATATAACAGTACTACTTTACCAGGCAAGTCTTCTGAGAAACACTATCTTCAATGTCACATTCTCTAAAAAGAGTAGTTTTATGACTGTTCCGAAGACAAACACTGAAAGTATTCCACACAACCTCTCTTCACTGAGTCAGTATAAATGTGAGAAGTACATCAAGAAATACAAAAAAACAGTATTTATATGGGGGGTGCTCTGCCTCCACCCAGCACATTGAACCCTTTACTTAAGTGTACTAACTTCATTTGTGTACAGACACCACAAAAGGGTATACCCCCCATTCACGATGACTATTCTCCTTACTACATAGTGATCTTGTAGTTAATGTAGTTAGCAGAGGTGTAATGGGAGAAGTTCCTTCCAGCAAAAAAAAAAAAAAATGTGTTACAGCAAGTTTCAAGAGTCACTGTATTTGTTTGCTAGATGCACTTTAATTTTGATAGTTGCAGGACTTGCAGTTATGGGTATAGTACATCCAAAAGGAAAACGGTATTTAGTATTGTGATATTTAATTCTTTGCAGACCAAAAGAAAAATAAATGTGGATCATTGGTGCAGTGATGATGTTTTCTGAATTGTAGTGAGTGGTTCTGCAGTTTATTTCTCATCTGAAGTACTTTTTATGCAGAATCTGGATTCTGCCTTTTCACTGAGTACTGCTAGATTGGACATCATCTATTCTAACTTTAAAGTATCATCCTAAATATGTTATCTATAAATCTTAATGGTTTTCTGTAATAGTCTCCCTCCATCCCCGAGTCCCAAGACCACCGCTTCTCCTCCATATACTGGCAGTTTGGCTCAACGGTATGATTTCACCCCATCTGTGGCCATTCTGCTTGCACTGGGTGTTCTAAGGCAGTTTCTAAGCTAGTGTAGCAACTGCTTTATGCGTACTGACTATTCACTGCTTTTACCATTCGATACTACAACCTGCAAAAGATGTTAATATATGAGGGACTATAAAGGCAAACCTCTCGCATCAGCCCTCTCTTGGTAAGCAGCCCCTCTAGACCAGTGTTTACCACCCACCATGCCTTCAGACCTCAAGATCCATCAAGGGCAGTTCAAGCCGAAGTACAAAGGAGAATGAGCGGGAGACCATATTTTTCAGTAGGGCTGAGGTAAGACTCCAGTGATGAAATATGGAATGATAGAAATAGTGTGAGATGTTTGCTGACTTATAGCAGTGACATTTCAGCAGTATGCCAGATTGTTAAGGATAACTGGAAGATGTTGATGACAGTTGAAGCTATCAGATCCATAGTAGGAGAATCCCCAAGGTGTACTTTTAAGAGCAAACTGAACTTGAAGAGACTCTTATGCCAGAAAGAAACATCTGCTGTTCACGCTTGTATCTCCAGAATTGGCACCTTTCCCTGTTAAAGATGAAAGGCATGCCCCTATACAGACAGCAGTAACTATTTTAAACATCCAGTAAATGGCCATGAATGCAAACTGAGGACCTACGTGGATTGCAATACCAAGAATATTGTGTATATAGCTAGATGTGATAGCTGCACAGCATTCTACATAGGAAAAAACAGTAAACAGTTTAAAGAAGTAATATTACATCATTATAGTGACAGTAGGCTGGCCATACAAACAAATGCATGAGCACATCACATACAGGAACATCCTGGGTATAAGTTCTTTTTTTTATCCATGGAAAAGATCCATGTTGGTGCTAGAGGAGGTGATGTAGTGATCAAAACTGAAATACCAGAAACCAAATGGATTGCAGACTTGCAAGCAGATAGGAACCCCAGAATTAATGGCATGGTTCCTTTAAAGGCAATGTTAAGAGGCAGGAATCTAAGGAAGTGATTTGATTGGATCATTTACTCAATAAGAAATGGGTGTGTTTTGCTAACCCAACAGGACCTGAAGAAAGCATTGCCGAAAACGTTTATCCTTCTGTTGGTTTGAACACAGAGGCTTTTTGCTGCTATACTGTGATTTTATTGTTTTATTTGTTTACTTGTGCTGGATTTTACTTGTATTAAAATATTAGGTGTTGATACTCATTCTGGAATTATAAGAGTATCTGTGTGTGGAGGAACAACAGTTTGTTTTTTTCTTGGATGCCTTCAGACTTGGGTAACTGAGAGTAAGTATCTTTATTTGTCGGAAACATCACTTCACATCAGATTTCCCACGATCCTTATCTGGAGATCCAAACAGACGTTAACAAACCCAATTATTACTTCATTGGTAGCTACATCAGTGTTCCCCAGGTATCAGAATGACTGTAATTCATCCAGTGACAGGTTCAGTGCTGTAAACCATACTCTCTTGCTAGGATACTTCAATTATCCAAGGATTGGTTAATACATTTACACCCAGCAGTCACCCATAGATAGAACCAGCCTTTTATCAGAACCTAAATAACGCCACAGAGAAATCTGCACCTGCCCACCCTAATAACGGTAGATTCAGGAATAAGTGTCTGTGGTAGAACTCCCATGTTAATAAACTGTATAACCAAAGAAGGAAAATAATTAAAAATTTTACGAATTCCCCACCCCCTACCTCAAAGGCCACACTGAAACAGGCCAGCAAAGAACTTAAGAGCATTGTTAGAAAATGTAAAGCACAGTATGAACTTAATCTCACTGCAGATACCAAAAAAAAATAGTTATGTTAGGAATTTAATAAGTAATGTCCAACAGTGCACTGAATCATCCATAGTAATATCACACATTCTGATCCCAAGGATGTACGTAATACACTAGCAGACAAATTCAGTGATAGCTTTACCTCACCTACTAACTTTGTTGTTTCTCTGTCTGTGAAAATTGTTTCCCCTGAAATCAGCTTGGAATAAGTCTCCATGGGACCAGGTAAGATGAGGCTGCATTCTCACCAGCACTAAGTATGACCAATCTCTTCTGCTTAAGTTGTTCAGCATCAGCTTAGCCACAGGGCTTTGTTCCTGATGCCTGGAAACAGCCAGTGTGACTTTCCTAAATAAGGGTGGCCCATGTATTTGTAGGCCTATCAGCCACACAAGCTGTACTTGCAAAAGCGAAGGAATTTATAGCAGAATGTATTTATGCAAATGTAAGCAAATGAGATCCCACTTGATTTGGGTTTGTAAAGGGCAGGTACTATTTCTTGAACCTAATAAGCTTATTGTAAAAGGTTACAAAGGCTGTGGACAGTGGTCACTTCTTGCATGTTGTTTATTTTGAATTTGCCAATGCTTTTGACACTATCTCCCATAGTGGTATTACAAATTGTCTATCCAATAGATCCACACTTGTGAAAATTGCTAGTACCCCCACCCTCTCTAAATATAAAATTGTAAATAGTGGGGTACCACAGGGATCAGCACTTGGGCCTTCTCCTGTTTGGCATTTACTTTTCTGAGATGTGAGCTAATGTCCCAGAAGTGTGGTTGGCCAAGGTTTCTGGAGACTGCAGGCTAGGCACTGTTTTCACTTCATCGATTGATACTAAAGTGTTCCAAAAGGGCTAGAATATGCCCATACCTGGTGTACTGAAAATGGTCTCAAGCTAAATGTGAAAAAGTGCAGAATATGATTGTTTAGAAACTTCTCTAACTGCATATGTTGTAAGTGGAACTCGTTTTCAGATAGTCTTAATACACCTGGGTACATAAGTGGACAACGTTGTCATTTTTATTCAAACAACATTTTTATCATAGTCAGGAAATGTTGCCGTCTGTTAGTTAATTCCCAAGAGAATATCTTCAGGTTCCTCATATGTCATCCTGCTGCTGTACTCTTCCCTGAGACTGACCCCATGTTACTTCACTACTGATTTTCATTATTTCTGACATCCTGGCAGGGGCGGCTCGTGCTATAGGACTGCAGCCCCCCTCACTTGTAAAAAGAAAAAAATAAATTGCGATTCCCACCACTGTAGAAAATAAAAAATACATGAGTCCTGGGACTCCACACATGCGTGTTTAGTTCCTGACTGCTGTGTTAGGCAACCCAGAACTCCACGCATGCATGCATGCTTAGTTCCTGAACTCTGCTCAGCAGTCCAGATAGGGAAGGAAGGGAACTCCGCCGTGCCAGCCCAGAAGTCTGTGCAGTGACAACCGCAAGAACACTGGACTGCATTGCCCGCGGGCTGGAGGCTTCAGCCTACTCACATCTCGCAGGGAAACCCAGAACAGCCTTATGGAGGACAGACAGGTGATTGTTGCAGAGGACAGATTTAGGCTACTACGGAGGACTTAGCTGCCTGCCATGGAGGATCAGATCTGCTGCAGTGTGGTGGGTAGAGAATAAGGCTTGAACCCTGTACCTTGGGCTCAAGTGGCAAGAGCCTGAATTCCCTACCCACCACCATTTGTAAACCATTTGCAGATTTTTGCCTCATATTTGTTCTGTTCCTCATAAAATCTGTGGTTTCTGTATTTTTGTTACTTAACACAGCCAGTGGTGCAGTGGTAGCATTGTTGCCTGACAGCTACAGATTGTCTGGTTTCATTCTTGGCTGGGGTGCCTTTTGTATGGAGTCTGCATGTCCTCCCTGTCTTTGTGTGGGTTTGCTCTGGTGTCCTCAATGGATATTTGGACTGTATTCCCCAATTATTGGCTTCGTCTAGGTTTTTTGTGCCAAGGTTGAGAGCTATGGTGATAAGTGAACTCACTGAATATGTTTGGGGGCTGTATTCCCTCATTATTGGCTTTTTTCAGGTGTTTTGTGCTAAGATGTTGACAGCTATAGTGAGAACTGAATTCACTAAATTGTAGCCATTTAAGTTTCAGTCTTCCATTCTTTCATAAAACAGATGATTTGGCATAGTGGTATGTTGCTCTGATTGTTTTGCACAGGGTCCTGGGTTCAATACTTGTCAGCGAAATGTATGGTGGTAACACAGCATTTTATTCTAAAAACTTTCCAACATTATACAAGCAATGTTTAAAATGTGTCCCTGTTTTGTGGCCTTTTGCCCCCCCCCCAAGTTTTGGATTTTTCCAGATTTCTTGTGCTGCAAAGTTTAGAGATGCAGCTGAGTGTCAATTAGATTTTACAAGAAGCTGAAAGCTGCAGGGGAACAAAAGTTTAGTGCTGCTTATGCCGAGTCTACTTGCATTGCTAATAGTACAATAGGTAATGTAATTGCTTTTGATGCAGAAGGCTGTGGGTTCTACTCCCACAGTAGGTAGATGCATTGCTGATACTGTACTGTATTGTAAAGTGGGTGGATGCTGCAGCCCTTTTTGGTGAAGATAGCTAGTAACTATGAACCTATTATCAGTTTGCCATCCATTCCTTATTGCAATATTATTGCAATATTACTAGCTTATCATTCTTTTAATGTAACTTAAGCAGTTTATTCCTCAAAGGCAACAGGCACTTTATTTGTCGATGAAACAATGAAATATAAAGTTTTTGCTAGCAGCAACCTCTTCATTAGTTACACATGTCTTTAATGTGGAATTATTTAGATGACTTTTACTTCTTCACAGATTGTGCATATTTACTGATACTGGTGGACTGCAGAAGTTTGAGTAGATTTTTATGATAGAAATGTTCTGAATTGGGCAGTTTTGTCATTACTGGTGCATGTATTTTGTTTCATTGTTTACTGGAAAAATATTCTGAATTATTAGGCAATTTTGTCATTATTGGTGCATGCATTTCGTTTCATTGTTTACTGGAAAAATGTTCAAAACAAATTTAAAATGCCCTCAACAACTGTACTGTATTGTACAAGGAATATAATTTAATACAATCAGGAAGGTGTATCAAAGGCCACGTGTATGTTTTGTGTGCAAGGGGCCTATGATTTGAAAACAGCCCAAAGTTAATCTTTATCTGCCACAGGCAAAATGTATTTTCTTTGAATGTGGGTTTCAATGCTGTTTCAATGAATGTGAGTTTCAAAGGCAGAGAAGTTTTAATGCTAAGTCTGTTTTCATTGTGAGATTGCATTGCTTTATTTAGCAGATGTCTTCGTGTTTGTGCTGTAAAATGCAAAATAAGACTTTCAAATGAAGTCCAAATCATCATAGAAGCAAAGCAGTATGTACATTAGTGTTTATGGTAAATGGGGTGAAATAGCCAAGTAATGGTTCATTGGAATGGCTGCAGGGGGGAGGCTCCATTCGACCATGATTTTGGAGGGGGAAGGGCGGCAAACTCAAAGACAGCCCCGGCTGAACTATACCTCTCAACTGTCCAGACTTTCACAAAATGAATAGATTTTTGCTTCTTATTTTTGGTTTGTTCCTCATAAAATGTGTGGTTTTCTGGCAAATAATTTAAGAATTAAGTCACTAAATAATGACAGACACTGAGTTTCAGACTTCATAACTTTCAGAAAAATGCATGCTAAAGCAAGAATTGTTATTCTTTCAATTGTCTCAGTTTATACAACAATTTATAGTACTGTTCATATGTTCCCCCAGTATATTTGGCATTTTCCAGATTTCCTGCATTAACAGTTTGAGAGGTACGTGCAAATAAATTGCTTTATAGTATTAGGCATATCCAAATCTTTCAACTGTCCCCGATTTAGGCTCAAAATGTTGCTCTTCCCCTAATAATCCCACCGCAAAGTGGCAATTTTGGAAGAAAACATGGAGGGCTTACAGTTAAGAAAAAACTGTAATAATCAGAGTTAAAGATTACTTTTATTTCAGAAATGCATGTACATTCTTTTATTTTATCAGCTGCTCAAGTTAGTACTAATATTAAAAAAGTGTCCCTTCTTTGACAGGTTCCCAGCTGTATTGTGTGGCTATTTTATATTTTTGCATTACATTTTTGGTCCATTTTTCATAAAATTGTGTTTTTTGGCAAATTAGTGGCAAATCATTAAAAACTGAAGTTAGAAAATAATGACAGACATTTGAGTTTCAGATTTCATACCTTTCAGAAAATTCATACTAATGCAAGACCTACTATTCTATTATCTTTCTAAGTTTATAAGAGCAATATTTAAAAAGGGTCCTTATTTGTGGGCCTTTGTCCCACTTCTATGTATGGCTCTGTCCATATTTTTTGTTCTGAGGTTGAGAGGTATGATAAATGTGTCAGGGCCATCCCAGTCAGCCAGAGACTTTTCAAATTGTGACATACTTGTTGCACCCCAACCCCCCATGTAGTGACTCTGGATGTGTCCAAGCAAGGCAAGGAGCAGTTATGCAGTGTAAATGTGCAGAGTATCCCCCATCCAAGGTAGACACAAGTGCTACTTTTATTCTGTCCTTGATTTTGCAGAATGTTCTGGTTTCTGTCATATTTTTATACTGTTGATTTATGCTTATTATTACTCAGGAAGTGCTTGTTGTTCTGTGTTTAAGTAGCAATGCTTTAATGACCATCAGGCAAGCTTGTCTGAGATTGTAAGATGCAAGTAAGCTTTAATAAGCATACTGTTAAAGAATTGCCAACATTGAAAGCCTTTCTGTTGTTGCCATGCAGAGAATACTTACATAACTAGATAATGTGTAAGCCTTGGGTATTGAAATGCATATGACAGTATTTGAAGGACAGGATTACATTATTTTAAGAAGCTCATTCCAGTTGTTGGAGACTTGCAGTCATCTTTGCAGGCTTAACCTGTAAACCGAACAGAATGCCAATCTATCTTGTGTGGTCCATTACCTGTGCAGTAATCCTTTAAGCAATGTATCTTGAACGTGTTTCTTGTTTGCTTTTCATTTTTTACTTTGATCATGTTTTCCCATGAAGCAAGTAGATAGTTGTCAATCAGCAGTTCTTTTTTGGATAAGAAACATTTTTACAAGTGGGGGTATCACAGAGATTACTACTTTCATTATGTTATTTGGTACTTTTATAAACTGAATATAAATTATAATTAGAACTGCAGTGCAAGGAGAAGTGATTTGAGTTAAGTGTTGCTTGTCTTTCTTATACTTGATTTTGACTGGCATTCCAGCAATGTATTTAAAGAGTAATTTATTTTTTCATGCCTCACAACCTTTTTGTTTCCATCTAGATAAGCTGTCATGCAGCCAATGCATTGAAATATTTTTTTTTTCTTCTACATTTCATTTTGTCTTGATTGGACTCTCATAATGACTGTTTGGCACCCAGGGCAGCGTATTTAATTAAAGTTACAGTTTTTGTGGTTATGAGCATAGCTCCTCCCCTTTCTAGTTGGCCACAACCCTTCCCATTGACCCCACCCATTCACCTGTCTCCTGCAGCCCTCCTTTGATTTGAAGTCACCAGCCGCCACAGCATCCTGGTGGACAGGCAGTCAACAAGGCAGTTAAGGAGACACCAAGTAAGTTGATAGGGAGCATTTGTTTATTTGATTGAAGCTACAGTTGAAGATTTTATAGTAAGGATGGCTTTCTTATGTCTTCAGTAGGGGTCCTGCATGTACAGAAAATGAATGCATAAAACTTTCCATATTGCATGTTTCACTTTGAAGTGAAGGAACATATTGATATCCATCTTTAAACTGCATAAAAAACTAAGAGATAAGGGCTACTTATTCTGACAGTGTTAGTAAAATTCAGTTACTGGCTAGTAAGTACACTCCATGGATACCAGCAAAGAAGAAAATTAGAAAACCTGGAAGAAAATCAACTAGAAAAGGTGAAGAGAAACCACTGACTGGAAGAATCTTGCATCTGTTCAGCAAAAATCACTTCACGCCCCAGCTTTGTTAGAAGAGATAAGAAAAATAAATCTGATGTGCTCAGAGCTGATGATACTAAATGAAACACTAACTCAAATTACAAAAGGCTGGAAAAAATGGAAGATGTTTAAAGATAAACTGATAAGAACTGCAAAAATTAGAGGAGAAATTAAGAAAAGTCTGGCTGAGTATAAGACTGCTCATGAAGAGATGTTTCAAAAAATGGAAGAGTTAGAGCACAGTGCATGTAGGGAAAAGCAGAGATTTTCTGCACTATAGAAACTGTAGTATAGAAACTGGAAGAGTGTGACCAAGATGCTCCGAGAGGGTCCTGAATAAATCTTGTGCCATCCTTGGCAGGTGGAAGTTTTATCTTACTGTTTTGCTCTTCATGTAACTACTTTATCTGCCTTTTTTCTGCACTTTAAATCATTTCCAAGTGCCCTGATATTGCACTATTTATTGATCGCTGAGAACTGTACTTTTGAGAAGCTTACTGTGTAATTTATTAATTTGTATTTTTGTTGGTACTTAATTGTTGTAGTCCTGCAGTTTTGATCCTGCTAAAGGAATTCTGCACAGTTTCCTTTGTTTTAAGCGCCTGCATAAATTTGGCGCGTTTGTGAGGCTCTTGGCTGATTCCCACAGTACACAGCAGTGCTTGGTGTCATCATTGCCTCTGAAGTGATTTTCTTGCATTACCTGCCATCCAGGCACAAGTTAAGTACTTGTATTCAAAAATTACACTTCCAGAAACTATTTTAGTGAGTTATTTGTGCATTTATCTGTATTTAAGACTGAAGTTACTACATTTGCTCAACCTGTCTGCTTTTGGTCTGATTGACTTGAAATTACCTCATCTAGCTAGTATGTTAAAGTTGTTTTATGGTAGCATACACTCTCAAGCAATCTTTTTTGTGTTTTTCGATGAAGAGGACTTGGATATTCTATCCTGTGGCAGTAGGTGGCGATGAGTTGAAAAATGCAGATGTTTACCTATAAATTAGTACTAGGTGATGCATTGCATGAAGTCAAGCCCGGGGCAGCTAGTTTGCATGTCAGATAGCACTAATACCGTATCCTATCACTGTCTAATATCATATCCTAGCACTATTCAACTCTAGTCTAATCCTAGAGACCACCGTAGGAGACGTGTAAAATCAGTCCTCAAACCCTAATAGCCCACCCTAATACAGGTCCAGACAACATGGATATACAATTTCCAAATGTCTCTGTAGAGTGTATGCTTGGTAGATATGCGCATCCTGAGACAAGTAAGTAGTTATCTCATGTCCACTGGCAACATCAATTGAATCTTGGCTAAGTGATGCACAACTGCTGTTAACCCCCCCCCCCCAAAAAAAAAAAACTAAACTTTTACTATTCTGTACAAAACCACCATATATAAATTTCAAAATCTTTTCTAAAGATGGCACAGATGTTGAAATAGTGAAAACAGCTAAATTGCTAGGCATGACAATAGATGACAAACTCTCCTTTGAACCACATATTCTCAGCGCAATAAAGAAAACACACTTTAAATCAGGCACACTTTATCTTCACAAACTGTACCTGGACAATCACACCAAAACTAAACTTGCTAGCACCCTACTCATCCCTTCCTTTCTATATGGTAGTGCCACCTTTACTAACCTTTACTTAACCCTTAGTAATAAGCTGCAATCCTGCTATTATGAAATTGCTAAATTCGCCTCAGGAAAGCCTAACTGCTCACACCATTGCCTGGCTATTTCAGAACTAAATTGACTTGAGTTTTCTCACCATCTGTACTATACCCAACTAACTTTAGCACACAAACTAATTTATAAACCCAACACCTACCCAGCACTCAACTCCATCCTACAAACTTATACTCTTCAGGGCCGGTGTAAGCATTTTGGGGGCCCCCAGCAAATGTCAAGTTGTGGGCCCCCTGGGCACTTTCAGTCTAAGTATCACCCTGTCACTGCCACCACGTCTATCCATCTTTTTAGTTCATGCTGCAGGCTTTTAGGAGTAGTACACACAGACTGACCTGTAGCTACAATTATCTTATTACAACAGGCATACATACCACACTGTGTTGTCCCATCTCACAAAGGGACATTTTACAGTTACTGGCATTTAGGTGTAACAAGGATACATTACAACAACTCTATGTACAGGGGAGAACTAATGTGCAATGGAACCCGAGGCACTTACTGTTTCAGCCCCCGCCAAAAAAAAAAACACACCCTCCAGAGTTTCCCCTCTGTTTCCCCCATGTTGGGCTTCCCACTTATGCACAATACTTTTTTTTTCTTGCATTTCACCTTTTTTCTTCAGCTTTTTCAAGAAGCCATAACTTTATATATGCTCTAAAGTGCTTTTTAAGTTAAATGATGATTAAGGAAAGAAATTCAATATTGCTGTTCAGCTTTAGTTTTCCTTCTGTCTTTTCAATATACTTTCATGACCAAGACAGCACAGTAATGACCATTTAGGAAATAACTCAATTAAGCCGGTGCCCCCAGAAGCCAGAGCATTTCCCAACCTTTTAATCCAAAAGTGGCCTAAACAAAAATCGTGAGTAAGAAAAAAGAATTTCAGTCTTATTTTTTTTCTTTCAATGAAGACAAGTTGTATCCAAGGCTTAAAATTCAAAGCTGACAAAAATAGTAGCTCAAAATAAATTAACAAGTCAGTTGTTGTGAGGATACACAGATCATGTACTGGAATACTGCCTGCCTCCCTAATCCTCCCAAAAAGACAGTCACTGCCTATGCAACCCTCTAGTGTTAGATTGGGATGAAAGCAGAGATTCAAATGGCCACAGTAATATATTTCAAGTGACTTCTGAAGTACATATACATAGCATGCCTACTTACTCTCCGATCCTAACCCCCAAAGGCAACCAGCTGTATATGTGCCTGATGTTTGATTGTGAGGAAAGGGAAAATAAATAATGACTGCAATAATGTATTCTACTTTGCTGCTACCGGGCAGTACATTGCCCCTACAGGAGCTAAAGTAACCTTCTTTGTATACCTCTGAGGTCTGTTAGAAAAGTAAAGGAAATGATGACCACACAATCCCCAGCACCCTCATAACCTACGGTAAATTTCTGTACACAAACATGTGAGCAGGGATGTTTTAGAATGTCTGTGGTTGAGGACAGAGGCTATTATCTGTTTTATCCTAACGGTCGTATCATAACTCCATTCAGGCTAAAGAGTGCAATCAGAAAATGAAAGCATTTTTTTCTCGTCATTTTTCCTCAACCAAAAACAGCTTTTTTGGGGTCCCCACAGTCAAGGATGATTAAGGGAGCCTCCTGTATCCATTTATACAGTTTAGGGAGTGGGGGCCACCAGATTCCTAGAAGATCCAAGTGTCTGAATGGTCTGTGATATGTTTTATGCCTTACTTTTGAAATATAATCACTTGTTAGCTACATTTTTATTGATACCCTGAAGAATAATGTGTGTGTTCCGGCATTATTGGGTATGTGCATTGATAAAAATCTGTGATATTTTTACACACACACACACACACACACACACACACACACACACACACACACACACACACACACACACCACAGCAATGCTAATTTTGTACTTATTTCAGCAAGTACATTGTACAACACTAGTACTACTACACAATGTCAGTGACTGCGTTTAGCAGTCATCAAACAGCAACAGGGATAAGTCACTTTTATTTACCTCAGTGAGGAGTAAATTAATACCTATCACTATCCCTGATTTCACAGATATTCCTGATTTTGTCTCATAATTTTGCTCTGTCACAATAAATCCAGTCATCAGAGTTTTATACGTATTGTCTAAAAATGCATGTTGATGCAAAATGTGTTATTATAATAACTTTTTAAATGAATTAGAGTAATATATAAAATGTGTTCCTCATTTTGAGACTTTATTATGCTATTATTTTTATCACCAAACAGAATTCTTCAGCAAAGATGTTGAGAGTTACAGTATCAGTTGTTCTGCCAGTATGTACAAAAACCTGAAAGAGAAACCATCCCTGAAGATTAGAAGCATCAGCTCTTCTTAAACTCCACAGATGTCCTTCATGGATGCATCTGCAGTCATAACAACTGGGTTGTCCTGTCGTCAGGCAGCCCTTCAGTCGGCCGGATTCCAAAGTCCGGGTCCGGCTTCGGCTGATGTCGCACTTCACCCGACGTCATCTCTGTTGGTCTTCGGGTATAAAAGCATCAGCCGACACCATTTTCCCCAGTCTTTCTTGCCGCGTGGCGCCCGAAGCAGAAGCTGTTCGCAAGTGCCGGTCGGTCGGATCCAGAGATTACTTCTACCGAATACTACTTCGAAGACTTCTAAAGCTAAGTACCCCGTTGGGGACTCTTTCTTGCCTCAGCCGATGTCAGAAAAAGTTAATAATTGTTTAACCTGTGGGAAACAAATACCTCATAAAGATTTCCACTCTTATTGTCTGCCTTGTTTAGGCCCAGCCCACGACGTAGCAGCCTGTTCGGCCTGTGCTTCTTTCAACCGACGCTTAGGCGTCGATCGGAGTTTGCAGAACAGTTTTCGGTTCTGATTTTGCGTACATTATGCCGTCGGATCCTCCGACTACCCAATCTGCCAAAAACGCAAAGATAAAGACCGACACTCGCGGTCCGCGGTTTCGGCCGAAACCATGGTTAAGCAAACCGCGAGTGTCTCGGTTTGGGCGAAACCGAGAAAACTGATCAAAGTACAGCTGAACCTATCTCTACAACTGAGGCCCCTGCTACCACTCTTGAATCGGCCTCAGAAATTTTATCCACTACGGTGGTTGCCACTGACTTATCAGACACCATTCCCTTGGATGTCTCTACCCCAGCACGTGGTGCTGCTAGGCCTCCAGCAGCCATGTCCATTAAGGCCTTCGCCAGGGCTAAAGCAGCCAAGACTACTAAGACAGTGCCTGTTAAACCCCCCACAACCAGGCCCTCTTCTAGTTCTCAAATGCTTACTTTGGCAGAAGATTTAATTTCATTAATTAGAGGATCTCAATCTCACCCAGACAGGGCCTCTCAGCCCCCAGAGAAGAGACCTAGGGCAGAGCCCCATGAGCCAGTGTCCTCTGATGATTCTGCTGACGAATTAGACATAACTGACCAGCCAGAGGCTCCTTTCTCCAATTTTGAAGATTCTGATGCTGAAGAATCCATTCCAGCTGCTTCCCCACCAGAAGAATTCTCCTTTGGGGAAACCTTACATGCCATGCGAGAGCAGTTCCAATGGCAGCAACAGGATTTTTCAGACTCCAGAAAAAGACTTAGGACTTTTCTGCACCTCCCACAGCACAGGCCCTTAGCTATACCTCCTGTTCTCTCTGTGGTGGATGATGCTTTCAATGATGTCTGCTCCGCTCCAGATTCTTTACCCCAGCCCCTGCCAAACCAGACAGATTTTACAGGGTGCCAGATACTCATCACCACCTTTACAAGGCCCCACTTGCAGACCCGAAACTATATCCCAGGGTCCCAAGGCAGTAGCAGCGACCATAGCTAAAAACCCTATTCCTTCTGAAAGGGAAGCAAGGTCATTAGACAGATGGGGTAAAAGGTCTACACTTCAGCTACTCTCTCAGCTAGAGCTTTAAACTGTCAGTTTCACATGATACAATACCAAGAGTTTATGCTTGATCAGTTAACTAAAAACTAACCACTGATGAATCTCTTGATAAGAAATATGTATTAGAAATGGTAAATAACATACAACAGGTTAGCAACCATTCCTTAAAATGTGGCTATGATGCACTGGAGGCTTCATTTAGATCAGCCATGACTGGCACAGTGATAAGAAGGCATGCATGGCTAAAGGAGCAAGCTTTACCGGATCATGTTAAAGCTAAGTTGCTAGATGCTCCTATGGATAAGACAAGTTTGTTTGGTACACCTGCCCAGCAGGTTATGAAGAAAATGGAAGAAAAGGCAAAATCTGTTCAAACGGTTAAAGATTTCTTGCAGGTTCAACCCCAAGGTTTAGCAGGAACTGGCCTGCCAAAATTGGTCCTTTCCTGACTCCACAAAATTTCAAAGGGGCAGGAATAGGCGTTCCAGAGGCAGAAACCAATCCAGAGGAGGTGCCTACAGAGGACGACAGTGGCAAGGTAACAACAGAGGCACAGACACAACCACTGCCACTACATCAGCACAACCACAGTGACTTAACCCTAAATCCGCCTACCAGGGAACAAATAGCAGCTCCTCTAGGCGGAAAGTTAACCTTATTTTCAAAGAACTGGCACTACATAACAAAAGACAAGTGGATTTTACAAACCATAGATCAAGGTTACGGTTTCACTTCCACACTTTACCAGTCAAAGAGGAATGCCAAATCTACCTCCAAATCAAAAACAGAGGCACTACAACAGATAATGGAGTTAGCAAACATGAGAGCTGTGGAAAGAGTGCCAACAGCAGAGCAAGGAAAGGGGTTCTACTCCAGACTATTCCTAGTTCCAAGAAAGGAAAAAGTTGGAGACCAATTCTCGACCTGTCCACCTTAAATACATACATCATTGTCCCAAAATTCAAAATGCTGACCCTACAGCAACTTCTTCCCATGCTGGGCAAGGAGTCTTGGCTGGTAACTCTAGATCTCAAGGAGGCATACCTGCACGTCCCCATTCGACCAATCTGCAGAAGATACCTCAGATTTCTTGCAGGATCAGAGCACTATCAATTCTCAGCATTGCCCTTTGGCTTATCTACTGCGCCCAGAGTATTCACAAAATGCCTGGCATCAGTAATCGCCCATTGCAGACTACAGGAATTCAAATTTACCCATACCTGGACGACTGCCTGCTACAAGGGGACAACAAAAGCAAGCTGACAACAGATTTACAAAGGGTCATTTACTTGCTACAAGCACTGGGATACACAGTCAATTTACAAAAGTCAAGGCTGATACCATCCCAAACAAGGACATTCTTGGGCTGAATTGGACACAGTAAAACAAATGGCATTCCTGACTACAGAAAAACAAAAGAACTCCCTCTTTACTTCTTGGCACTAACAAAACTGAACAAGTTAACAGCAAGAAAAGTACTGCAGGCCTTGGGCTTCATGGCATCATGCATAATCTTGGTCCCATTTGCCAGACTACATATGAGAAAACTACAGTGGTACCTAAAGAATTTATGGTCCCAACACAGACACAGCCTAGAAACAGAAATCCCACTAATTCCATGCTTAAAGCAGGAGTTCCTATGGTGGGCTCAGGCATGTCAGTCAAACCCAGGCCTACCCTTTCGCAGATGTCAAGCAAGCCAGACCATCACAACAGACGCTTCAGACCTAGGATGGGGGGCCCACATGCTGGACAAATGCGTGCAAGGATTGTGGACACAGGATCAACTTCACCTGCACATCAACCTAAAAGAAATGCTGGCAGTAAAACTGGCAATCCAAAAGTTCAAACCATTTCTCCAAGAGGGCCAGTTGATGATAAGGACAGACAACACCACAGTCATGTGGTACATCAACAAACAGGGAGGCACTCATTCATACCCCCTATGCAGAATGACTTTGGAGCTGTGGACCCTGGCACTCAGCCAGTTACAGGCAATATTTGTACCGGGAAAAGAAAATACTCTAGCAGACATATTAAGCAGAACCACATCGGATGCCCACGAATGGAAGCTGCACCCGGACATCTTCAAGACCATCTCAAAGAAATGGGGAATGCCTCAGATAGATCTATTCGCATCACCTCTCAATCACCAGCTCAAAAAGTTCTGCACAAGGACATTCCACCCACTAGCATGGAAAGTGGATTCGCTCTCCTTCAGCTGGAAAGGCCTAACAGCATATGCATTCCCACCTCTTCCCTTGATACACAAAGTACTACTAAAAATCAAGGAAGAACGTCCAAGGATAATTCTGATAGCTCCAAACTGGCCAAGACAACACTGGTACCCACTGCTGAGGAGCATGTCTCGGAACAATATGTGGCCAATATCCCTGATGCCTTTGATGTTAACTCAGAACAACTACAGCATCATACATCCAAACCTAAAAACGTTGCAACTGACTGCATGGAACATCACATAGCAGCAGCTAATCCAGAACTTTCCCAAAGAGTTAAAGACATTATTCTTGAAGCACGCAGACCTTCAACAAGAAGGAACTATGCTGGAAAATGGAAAAGGTTTGTCATTTGGAGTACGGAAAGAGGAAAAGATGTGTCAAACATAGATATGCCTAACATTCTGGAGTATCTGGCGAACTTCTTCATTCAGGCCTGTCCTACTCCTCCATCAAGATACATGCATCAGCTATTTCAGCAGAATACAGATTTGATCCACCTGTTTTTTCGCACCCTTTGCTCAGGCAGTTCCTCAGAGGAATCAAGAATGTAAAACCTCCAAGGAAACCACCATTACCAGCTTGGGACTTAAACTTTGTGCTAGAAAAGTTGACATTATCACCCTTTGAACCAGCAGCAACAGCAGACCTACAACACCTGTCATGGAAAACTGCTTTCCTACTGGCAATTACTTCAGCAAGGAGGGTTTCAGAACTACAGGCCTTAATGGCAGTGCAACCCTTCCTAATCTTCCACCAAGATAGAGTGTCCATGAGGACTAATCCTACATTTATGCCTAAGGTGGTATCCAGAGTGTCTTTAAACCAGGCAATCCACCTACCTACCTTCTTTCCCAACCCACAAAACAGAGGGAAAGAATACTGCATACCTTGGATGTACATAGACAGCTACGCTACTACTTGGACAGAACAAAAATAGCAGAAAGACTGACCAACTTTTGTAGCCTATGCAACAGGAAGGGAAGGAAAAGCTATTTCCAAACAGACAATCTCCAAATGGATAGGAAATTGCATACGATTCTGTTACTCCTTCCATGGAAAACCAATTCCACAGAACATAAGACCTCATTCTACAAGGGCAACAGCCACTACCACAGCCTTCTTACGAGGAGTGGCAACCAAAGACATTATTGAGGCGGCTACTTGGACCTCCGTGCATACATTTGCCAAGCATTATAATTTGCCTCTATATTCCAGATCCCGAGCAGGGTTTGCCACTGCTGTACTGCAAGGGATCCTAAACACACCATAATCTACTTTTATCCTCCTCCCTAGTTGGCTATGGTATTCTACCCAGTTGTTATGACTGCAGATGCATCCATGAAGGACATAGTACAGTTTTGTACCTACCATAAATGTAGATGTCCGAACTGGATAGCATCTGCAGTCAGGATTACCCTCCCTCCTTCCCTCTGTGGTACTCCTAGGGTGTTTACCCTCCTAATAGCTAGCTGGTGGGGAGTCTTTTATGGTGTATTTGTTTGTATATATGTACATACATGCTTATTTTTGTGTTTACCTCTATCTTTTTGGAAACATTGGCATCTATCCAAATTTTAGCCTTCAAGAGGGCTACTGGCATCTGGGGCAAGAAACACTGAGGAAAATGGCGTCGGCTGATGCTTTTATACCCGAAGACCAACAGAGATGACGTCGGGTGAAGTGCGACATCAGCCGAAGCCGGACCCGGACTTTGGAATCCGGCCGACTGAAGGGCTGCCTGACGACAGGACAACCCAGTTGTTATGACTGCAGATGCTATCCAGTTCGGACATCTACATTTATGGTAGGTACAAAACTGTACTTTTGCACTGAGATCGGTCACCCCGGGATGCTGATCTCTGTAGTGCTTACTTTGCTTATGTTCATTACAGCTTTGTCCTAACAGGTCATATCACAATCATGTTCAGGTTAAAGAGTGTAATCGAAACTTATTACATTTTTCCCAACCAACAGCAGTTTTTGTGGGGCCCCCACACAGAGTCATTGATGATTAAGGGGCCCCATCCAGCCACAGTTATTGCAGGTACCTAAAAATGGCTATGTTGTTAATTTTAGTGAAGAGGATGTCCACCATCAGGGCTTAACCTAGGCCGGGGCATTATGTCATTGGTAAAATATTTAATGAAATTGTAAAGCTTGTTACCTGACAAAATACTGTTACTATAACTAAAGATGTTTGAATTTTGAAGGAGATAAATATGAGTTATTATCACTTACCTGCTTTATTAAGTATACAAGATTGCTGTACTAGCTTTTGTTGGTTTGACAGACATGTTACAAAATATCAAGATAAGATAACTTGCTGTGGTTGGGGGCCCCCAGCGACCGCAGGGTTCGCTGGTGCCTAAAACCGGCTATGATACTCTTATACGAATACTAAGATCTTCATGCAAACTGCTGTCAACCATAACCAAACCCAACAAAACAGTAGGACATTGTCTGTACTCCCACAGCATTGCTAAAGTTTGGAATTGTCTACCTCCCACGTAACTCAAATTGTATAAAACCTTTAAATCAGCACTAAAATCTTTTTACCTAAATAACCCCACGTGTCCCTGCAACACTAGCAAACCATGATAAAGCTGGCCCTTAATTATTTATTATATACAAAATGACTGATAGCAGGATCTATAACTACTGTCTTGTATACAGTTCATTTTTTTCTTTTTCTAGTATAACTGGTGATTCTGTATATCTTGATATGCCTGTATTTGTGATCCTAAAGATTTAATAATGTAAACTCTGTACTGTACTAAATTGCATATCTCTGCTTTTATGCATGTAACCTTATTATATCCATGTTAAACTTGAATTCTTGTAATATTTTGTGGAACTTTTCTCCCTGGGCCTCCACTGAAAACAGATTTTTAACCCAGTGGACTTTCCCGGTAAATAAATGTCAATAAATAATAAATAAATACATTAATAACAAATGGCTTAGTTTCTGGTGTCAGTTCAGGGGGGATTCAATATCGATCTGCCTGGAAGGATATGGTCAACAGACCATGTTGCTTTGCCAAAGATGGCCTGGGCTTGTCCCCCCACCCTACCAGACTTCCATTTTTTGGCTAAAATTTTATTCACCCCCCCCCCCCCAAAGCCTTTTTTAGGCAACACCAGAGTGATGAACATACCGACAAAGCAAACAAAACCCAACGGAATGTAAAGATGTTACTGGTCAATGCTAAGAGCCTTAACAAAAAACTCCATGCCCTATATGTTTGCCTCACTCCAGAGAATATAGACTTCTGTGCCATTACCAAAACCTGGTTTAATGCAGCAGAAAGTACTCTGGCAGTGCAAAGCTGCAATACATTCCACACATTTAGACCATCAGCGACACACTCAGGTACTAAAGGTGGAGGTGCCTCAGTTTACAATATCAACAAACATACCTCAAGGTTGGTTAAACAAGGTGATACCCTGGAGTTTATCAATGTACAGATCACTTTAGATAGAGTCCCATACCAAATCTTAGTAAGCTGTAGGCCACCATCTGTTCCTGAAGAATCCCGCAACTCTTATCTAGACCTACTGGAGGCACTCTCCATCCAACCAAGCACTATATTCATGGGAGACTTTAACTTACCCCTCTGTAGACTGGGAAATGTACACTGCTTCCAACTTGTGGGTACAGTGTTTCCAGGACTGTATTAATACAGCTTCCCTCGATCATTTAGTGCACACTTCAACCAGAGTTCAGTCATACTGGACCTTGTTCTCACCAATGTGGGAGAGCACTACAAAGAAGTGTACTGTAGTGCCTTCTAGGAAAACGCTTACCCAGTCAAATTACTCCATTGATAAGACACCCTTAAGAGATGACTTGGTAGTTCCCTAAGAGTAACCAACAAACTTCTTCTGGAAGTACGAAACCAAGAACCAACAGAAAACTTGACAGAAATTAAAAAAAAAACGCCGACAGTCCTGTAGTCAAAAACTTTTATTCAGGAACCCACAACAGTTAAGCGCTTTCGTCAGCAACCACAGGCTGACTTCATCAGAACTGAATTAAAACAAAAACATGTTTATTTTATAGCATAAAAGCATCACCTGATTCAATTAAACAATCAAGAAAATAGTTCTATATTCTTAAAGTGCCAAGTGCAGTAAAAAATGCCATAGCCATAAAAGAACAGCATAGTATATAAACTCAAAAAGATTATCTTGATTTTAGAGAATTGTTTTGGCAGATTGTTTTGGCCAAAACCTACTGCATGTACACAAACCCATCCACCCAACTGGTAAACTACTACTATCCCACACTATAGCCAAACTATGGAACAATCTCCCCACACCACTACCTAATATACCTAACCACAACAATTTCAAATACATGCTTCTCTCCCATCTCTCCTACAAATGGGAATGTCCTTCACATGCTCACACCTAAAACTCCCACACTACTAACTCCACACCTAAATCATCATTTCTTTACCTACTTTAACTTATTTCAGAGATCTTGCTCAGAACACCTTTTCATAAATCTTTTGCATGCATGCCTCTGGCCTACCTTACTCATATTCTCAAACTTTCATTGTTTGTTTTTCTTATCCATTGTACCCATAATATTGTTTTCCTCTGTAATATTGTTAATTTGTCTCTATTCGTATGTATTTGTATGTCTGTTTGGGGCTTTTCCTCTCGGGTCTCCACTGAAAAGGGGTAATTCTTACCCAGCTGGACCAACCCGGTTAACAAATGCAAATAAATAAATTAGACGCTACTACCTTCCCTGGCTTGAACGATCCAACAAATTTAACTAGCCTACTTAAATTGCGAGCATTTGAAATTTAAAGTTGTTCAAATTTTTGATATATTAATTTCTTATTTTTTATCATCTATTGTTAATTTTACAGCAAGTTATTTTTAGGATGTAGAGTTGTTTGTGTTTATATACTATGCTGTTCTTTTATGGCTATGGCATTTTTTACTGCACTTGGCACTTTAAGCATATAGAACTATTTACTTGATTGTTTAATTGAATCAGGTGATGCTTTTATGCTATAAATTAAACATGTTTTTGTTTTAATTCAGTTCTGGTGAAGTCAGCCTGTGGTTGCTAACGAAAGCGCTTAACTGTTTCGGTTTCCCGAATAAAAGTTTTTGAGTACAGGACTGTCAGCGAGTTTTTGGATTTCTTCTAGAAGTAACCAAATTAAACAATTATTCCAGAGACTCCCTTATATCAAACAAGATATCCAAAATCTGGAACTCCATACCCCAAACAATTATCAACACCAGCAACCCTTTAAAGTTTAAAACACTACTGAAAAAACACCTCACCAACAAATGGTTGTGTGCCAATCCTGGATGATCTATTCTTCCTCTTCTAGCTCCTTTTTCACCCTCTTTCTCTCACATTAGCCCTTATGAATTTCTCCAATGGCTTTTCACCCTTTCTCTCCTTTTTACTTCTGTCACACCACTGTACATTCCTAGACTCCCCCTTCCCCTCTTTATTTCTCTGTTACCAACAACCTTCCACAGTTTACTGCACCTGCTCTACAGTACTATTTCTACTCTATTACCAGACTCCACTGCAGTACTACTTTAAAGCTCATATTGTATCCACTTAGACTCACACTGCCAGTTTTCCTTTCCCTATCATTTCATATTGCGTGTCTCCTCCATTCTGTACTACTACTAATGTTTACCTACTTGCTAGACCCAAGTAGATGTAAAATGGTTCATTCCTGTTTTGTTGAACTTTTTTACCTACTCATCAAGACTCTAACTATGCTTACTAAGTTATACATCTGCCAGATATTGTACATTGAAATTTTTGTTATTGGCATGCTACTATGCTGCATCTACCTGAGACATTTTGATTGCAAGTTTTTGTGAATATGAAGCATGTCTCTGTAAGTTGTAAATATACTTGACACCGTTACTAGAAGTTTTATGTTTATCGACATGTGTGCCTATGCTGTATTTAATTGTGACACTTTATTGTTTGTTCTTGTTAATATGGAGCTTATTTATTTGTCCTTGTTAATGTGGAGCTTTTGTCCCCAGACCTCCACTGACAAAGGAGCTCTTTTTCAGCCCAGTGGACCATCCCTGTAAACAAATGTAAAATAAAAGTATGTAAAATAAATAGTTAGAGATCTTTGAACATATGTAAACATTATTCTGGCCTTTGACCAACACATACCCACGGTATTAAGAAAATCATTTTGTGCTGCCCAACAGTTAAGTAATGGTATGGCATCCAGGTCCAAGGAAGTCATAGTACCACTGCACTTGTCCATTGTCAGACCCATCATGGAGTACAATGGCCTCCTTGGGCATGTACATGACTAGGCATATGCAACAGTTGGGAACTTCCATACAGGTTCCTCACCAAGAGAATCCAGGGTTTTAACACACTGTGATATACAGATAATCTTAGAATCCTGTCAATCTACTTGGTCTCCTGCAGGTTGTTGAAACAGCAATCTGTGCTTGACATATAAAACATCCTTAGATCTAGCCTTGATGGAGCTTTTGCACATCTACAAAACGAGCAGCACAAGAAACACTAGATCCAGGTATTTGAACTTTGCTTGTGACATAAATAGAATATGCTTGTGAGACAGGTATGTGACTCAAAGGCTCCCTATGTGTGTGAAGCACAGTCCCTCCCTAACCCTATTCAAATGTAATCTTGACCACTGGATGGGAAATTGCAGATTTATCCTCAGACTGACCCCCATATCTCTTATAGACAGAGGCCGATAACAAATATTCCCTAACTAACATAGTACCCACATAACTTTTTAGCAACCTCCTAACATACACATGCCCCTCCATTAAGATGCACATGTAAGCAACTGGACTGGTATGCCACAACAATATTTATTAATTAAAAAAGGCACATCATGTATATGCTCAAAACCTAGCCATGAGAAAACAGCAAAGGCCTCTTAATAAATATGCAATCATACCAGCAGAAAGAGTTGATCCTAATAAAACTTTAAACTGATAAATCCAAGGAGCAGAATGAAGAGGCACACACAGGAAATAAGTGAAGCGCTTTTCGTTTATGACACAACCACAAACTTCTTCAGACATTTTAAAATACACTTAAGTACATTTAAATACACAAATCCACCCAATCAAAAACCTAATTACTACTCCTGATTTAAAGAAACAGTGTCAAAGCAGTATTTAAAACAGTCAACTAAGACAGTAAAAACAAGTAGAAAGTAACATAATAGTAAATGTAAATATATATATAAAATATTGTATTCAACACCTCCCTTTACATTAACTGCATAGAACATACAAAGTTGATAAACGATCTAAAATCTGAATATGCATATATAGTGTGCAAAAAAGCATATAAAAACTGTATGAAAAAATATATATATGAGTATGTGTGTGGGTTATTACAGGGTAATATTAGCGTTTTAACTCTAAACCCTCTAAACTCTACCATCAAAACATTTGAGCAGTTCTGTGAGTTAGACATCCGTAATTTTGCTATGTCTAAAAACACTAGGTCTTACAACACTAACAAAGACTTTTTATTAGAAAAGGACTGTTTGAATTTTATTAAAATGAATGAGATTAGAATATGTAAACCTGACAAGGGGGGGGGGTGTTGTCATATTTGACAACACAGACTACTCTGATAGAATGAACAATTTGTTAAATTCCCCCTCATATACCAAAAGTTCAATTTCTGAACTCAATGGGGCATACAGATTAATCAGGAATGTTATCGAAGACTTATATCTAGATGGCAGAATCACCCAAGCTGTATACAACTTTATGTCTGTTTCCCATCCAAGAGTTCCTTGCCTATTTGGTATTCCAAAAATCCACAAAAATGTGGTTAACCCTCCAATGCGCCCTTTAGTGGACAGCAGGGGTTCTTTATCTTATGCGTGTGCCAAGGTTGTAGACTTTATTCTTCAAAAATATCTGGTCAGCATTAAACAAATTTGCAAGGACTCTTGGACTTTCTTGAGCAACATTAACGGGATAGAATACAATTCTAGTTATAATTTCTTGACAATAGATGTCAAGGATCTATATACGTGCATCCCTCACAATATAGCAATTGAGTGGAGTAACGAGGTTCTTAAATTGCAAGGTTGCCCTCACGATGAATGTCTGCTAGTTGAAGAACTTTTGAGTACTATTTTAGCGAATAACTTTTTCATGTTTGAAGGGGAACTTTTTTTGCAAAAAATAGGTATAGCCATGGGGTCTCCTTGTGGGGCCAGCGTGGCGAACATGGTTATGGCCTATTGGGAACATCTTTATGTCATGCAAAACTGTGTTTTCAATGAGAACATTGTATTTTACACACGTTTCCTTGACGACATTTTCATTTTATTTAACGGTGACGCCGTTACTGGTAACAGTCTGGTTGATTACTTGAATTCAACTACCCAATTCTTAGTATTTACACACACGTTTGATAGTAATTCCATAGCGTACCTGGATATTTTATTATCTAAGGATGATACTGCTGGTATGTATACATCTAAAATCCACAGGAAAAGCACTTATTGCAATTCCATGCTTCACTATTCTAGCTGTCATCCAAGTCATCAAAAACGAGCCATTATCAAAGGCCAGCTGGTCCGTGCGGCTCGGATTATTACTGTTGACAGTGATTTTACACATGAATGTGATTTTATGAAAAGAATGTTTCTATCACGTGGATACCCTGAACTGTTGATTAATGAAATCATTGACGAAGTGTCAGTGAAACGTCAGTCTTCATTTTACATCCCTTTATTGAGGAAGACTGAGGTTACACTTGACACTTCAAGTCATTCACTTGATTCATCGTTTAATTCAACAAGTAGGGGTTTACAAGAACTTGTGGTTACTGAACTACCCACGTCTTTTATAACTACTTACAATTTAGATAGTGCCAGGTGCTTTAAGATTTTGTTAAAAAACTGGGTTCTCTTCAGAAGTGACCAGCATGTTTTAAGTAAACTAGGAAATACCCCTTCAGTAATATATAGGAGGGGTAGGAACCTTAAAGACTACTGTGAAACTAAGAATACAGTAGTGAAAACCCCAGGCATGTACAAGTGCCAATCATGTAACTATTGTTCATTTATTCTAGAATCTAACAGGTTCAGTGTGAATGATTTACAATTCACACTGAGAAGGAGGAACAACTGTAATTCCAGTCTTGTTGTCTACCTTGCAGTATGCCAACTTTGTCCTGCATTTTATGTAGGCAAAACGGAGAGGAAGCTCCGTAGTCGTGTATATGAACACCTTTATGCAATTAGGAAAGGTAACATGGTAAATGCATTGGCCAAGCATGTAGTCCAGTTCCCTGATCACAGATTTAAGTTTTTAGTTATAGATCAAGTTCAAAAGGATGTCAGGGGTGGGCCTGTTGCCCTAAAACTTGAGGAGTTGGAGTTAGGCTGGCAAATTAGATTGAATGCTTATAACTTGCCAGGTTTGAACGAAGGTTGTGTTATTAGCAGTATTTTAAAACTGAGAAGTTTAAAACGCTAATATTACCCTGTAATAACCCACACACATATTCATATATATATTTTTTCATACAGTTTTTATATGCTTTTTTGCACACTATATATGCATATTCAGATTTTAGATCGTTTATCAACTTTGTATGTTCTATGCAGTTAATGTAAAGGGAGGTGTTGAATACAATATTTTATATATATATTTATATTTACTATTATGTTACTTTCTACTTGTTTTTACTGTCTTAGTTGACTGTTTTAAATACTGCTTTGACACTGTTTCTTTAAATCAGGAGTAGTAATTAGGTTTTTGATTGGGTGGATTTGTGTATTTAAATGTACTTAAGTGTATTTTAAAATGTCTGAAGAAGTTTGTGGTTGTGTCATAAACGAAAAGCGCTTCACTTATTTCCTGTGTGTGCCTCTTCATTCTGCTCCTTGGATTTATCAGTTTGTGGTTTCCTGTTTTGCAGTTCGTTTGTCCTAATAAAACTTTGGCCGAAGGACAAATGATTAAAAATTGGAGTCAGCATAGTGTTTGTGGAAAATTATTGTTATTCACTGTAAAAGAGGCAGAAGAGAAGCAAATGTATCCTGCCGATCAGAGCGAAACAAGTATGAGATTCACGCTACTATGTTCAGCTGTTTTCATAATATTTTTTTTCCTGGAGGATCAAAGTCATTTTTTCATGCAGAACAGGCTAAGAAGGAAATGCAAAAGCTTGTCAAACAAAAAGTGAACAATTAAATAGAAGGGAATCTGCTTCTCATTCTTCTGATAATAAAGCCCATAAAGAGTCATTGCCATAAGGAAAAGCACAGGAGTTGACTAGAAGACTCTGGAGTACCTTGGACTTGAACCAGAGTGTTGGTTTGGGAGATGTAGATGAACAGGAAGAAGACCAGCAACACTGAAATTAGTGAATAAATGTGAGACTATAATAAATCACTCGCATTTGTAAAGCATGGCTTTACAAGAAAAATTGGATGAGAAAGACTGGACTTTTGTTGACTTTGTTAAACCTGTGGGGAGACTGAAAGGCATATACCCCACTTCATTTCATTAATGATTGGAAGGACACTAAAAGGGAAGAAGAAGGAAGAAAGAGCAAGTTAAATAAGTTTTCGTTCTTAACAGTATTTGTATAAACATTTCATGTTATAAACTGCATGTTGTATAGTGTTCAGTGATTGTTGTATGTGATAAAAATGCTAAGGTAAACAATTGCTTGTTTTCTTTTTTTTAGTTTTAAGAAGTGTAGGCATTACAATGTAAAAAAAGAGAAGAAAAGCATATTCAAGTCAGTATGCTGTAATCTTGAGCTGTTGGGAAGGAGGATGGGATGTAAAAGTGCACTGACTATAATATATGTAGAGTTTACATGTTTTCTCTTGCTTTTGCGTGGGTGAATGTCTGGATTAATGCCGTTGGCTTATATAGGCATGTGTGATATATAAATGAGAGAACACTGTAACAGTGTTGCAGTTTTCCTTTAGCAAATAAAGGTTTGTTGTGAGTTGAGAAGTCTGCATCGGGGTACAGCTGTACATTCTGTTGTTATGTTTCCATGCAGACAAGCTTATCACAGGTCTAGACAACAAATCTCAAGAGCTCTGGACATTCTCTGCTGAGAGAAATGTAAAATTAAAAAGTACATTGGTAAGCAGTTAATTTAAATTAATATTTGAAATTATTGGACGTGAATAAGATAGTGGTTTCCTGGTACCTAAATACCTCAATACATTTATTACAACATTGTATGATTTAGTTTTATTTAAAGGTAGCCAGTGCAATATTTCTTAAGGCTAAAAGTTAATGTTTACTGAAAGCATACAAATAGTTTTTTTCACATCTGGCAGGGGAATTAAGATAAGACAAGAATAGACAGCAATTAGTGTAAATAGGACTACAGGCTGTAACATGCTCTTTAGCATGGATAACCTTAATTTTATGGTAGGTAATGCCTCTAAGTGCAGCTGTACATTTGAGACAATCGTTTCTATCAGATTTTTTAAATTTCATTATTTGAAGATGTAAGTAGTTTTGTGTGATTGTTTTAAGTTAATAGGCTATGAGGATGCCCTCTGACTGTGTTTTTATTTTTTGTTTTAGAGTTTTCATTAAAACAAAAAGTCTTGCAAAATGTGACTTTGGTTCAAATGGAAGTGGTAAGAAACAACTGTATAAAAGCTCAACCTGCCAGACATTAGTGAATGCATGTAACACAAAAGATGGAAATAGACATTTAAAATCTGACATATAATAGGTGGGTTTAATAACTTCTTATCATAATGGCTACACTATCCATATTATTTCGGAGCGTGAATGGCCTTACAGGTATAGACAAAAATGTAAGAGTATTGGATTATATTAAGAAATGCAGATTACAAACAGCATTGCTACAGGAGACACATTTGGAAAGAAGTGATCATGTGAATTTGATAAAGAAAGGATGTTCTTCATCTCACATTGCTGCAGTCCTTACATATGGGTAGTCCGCTGTCCTCGGTCGGCCCGAATACCAAAGTATTAGGCTGACGTCGGTCATGGGCGCTCAGTACTGACATCAGAGCGTCAGGGTATAAGAGCGCATGACCGACGTCATATCCTCAGTCTTTTTTGCCGCATGGTCCGATGCAGAAGCAGCGTTGCAAGTGCCGTTCGGCGTTCTGAAATTTTCGTATTCTGAGTTTCAGACCGAATCCAAGTTGGGCTAAGTACCCCGTTGGGGAATATTTTTGTTTTTTCTTGCCTCAGTTAATTCCGGATGTCAGAAAAAGTGAATAATTGTATTTCTTGTGGGAAACAGATACCGCATAGGGATTATCACTCTCTTTGTATTCCTTGTTTGGGACCTGAGCACGACTCGGGTGTCGCTTTTGTGCTAAGTTTAATAAGCACACCATCAAGCGTAGGTTAGATTGCGCTAGGCTTGTCTTCGGTAAGCGGTGTAATTATAATATGCCGTCGGATCCTCCGACGCCCGCTACCGCGAAGAAGCGCAAAGACAAATCTTTAAAACCCAGACAGGATGAGTCGTCCGTTCCGGACGCCGGCTCTTTAGGAACTACGGGGGAATCTGTGGATCCGGCCGAGGTTTCAGTTGAGTCTCAGGAGGAGACTTTGATTTTGCAAGATGTGGCCTCTCAGGAGGCAGGTCAGGCTGAGGGGGCCTCTCAGGTTACTGTTCTCCTTCCTTACCTAAGGGGATTAGGCCTTCTCCTTCTGTTTCTAAGGCTTCTTCCAAAGGCAGGACTAGTTTACCTTTCCCTGGTGTCAGTCCTAGTTCTGCAGGTTCTGTGCCTAAAAAGCACATGCTTAAAATGGCAGAAGATTTAATTACTTTGATAAGAGGTTCTATGCCCCCTCCTGATAAGAGGCCCAGAGTGGAGCCAGAGGTGGAGAGTTTGGAACAGGCCTCAGATGATTCAGAGTCTTCGGCTGAAGACATTCAGGATTTTCCTACTTATTCTGATTCTGATGCAGAGGATTCCACTCCTTCTGCTTCTCCTCCAGAAGATTTTTCCTTCTCAGAAACACTTCATTCTATGAGGGAGCATTTTAAATGGGAAGGTCAGGATTTCTCTGATTCACGGAAGAGGCTTAGGGAGGCTTAGGGAGTTCTTGTTTTTACCACAACATAGGCCCTTGGCTATACCTCCTGTTTTGGATGTTGTGCAAGATGTTTTCTCTGAGGCTTCCCTTAATCCAGATTCTTTGCCTCCTGCGCCAGTTAAACCAGACAGGTATTACAGAGTACCTGAGGCTCATAAATATCTGTATAAGAGTCCTAGGGCAGACCCAGAAACTATTAGCCAGGGACCTAAGGGTGTCAGGGCTTCTGTTGTAAAGAATCCAGTTCCTATGGATAAAGAGGCTAGAGCTTTGGATAGATGGGGTAAAAAGGTGTATACCTCTTCTACTTTAGCAATGAGGGCTTTGAATTGCCAGTTTCATATGTTAAAGTATCAGAATTTTCTCCTTACTCAACTAAAATCTAAAGTGGATGCTTTGGCAGAGGGCATTGAGTGTAAGGAATTACAGGATTTGGTACATGTCTCTGAACAGGTGGGTAAGCATTCTTTGCAGTGTGGTTTTGATGCTTTGCAGGCTTCTTCCAGGGTGGCTGCCACTGGTTCAGTTCTTTGCAGGCACGCCTGGCTTAAGGATCAGAATTTGTCAGAGCATGTTAAAACTAGAATTTTGGATGCTCCTTTACAGTCTGAAGTTTTATTTGGTCCCCCTGTGGAGTCGGTCTTGAAAAGATGGAAGACAAGGCTAAGTCTATGCAGACTGTTAAAGACTTCTTGCAGGTGCAGCCTCCAAAGTTTAGTAGGAATTGGCCTACTAAGGGGTGGACGTATCCTTCTTCTGATTCTCAGTCTAGAGGTAGATCTAGACGTGGTAGGGGCAGAGCTCAGAGTACTTTCAGGCCTAGAACATGGAGTTCACCTGCACAATCTTCAGGTGAGGGCAGGGGCCAGTCCTTTCGTAAACAGGCCCAATGACCTGCATTTTCAGCTGCCAGATTCTTCTTGCCTGGCAGCTCCTTTGGGAGGAAAGTTAGCACTCTTCAAGCAAAACTGGCTTTTAGTCACCCAGGACAAATGGGTATTGGACATTATAAACCGAGGCTACAAGTTTTATTTCCATACATTGCCTCCTTTCAAAGGTATGCCAGACGTTCCTCCTCAACAAAGGGTAGAGGCTTACAAGCAGATTTCTTTACTTCTTCAAATGGGAGCCATACAGCCGGTCCCTCTGTCAGAAGTGGGCCTAGGTTTTTATTCTCGCCTGTTTCTAGTACCAAAGAAAGGGAACACGTGGAGACCGATTTTGGATTTATCTATCCTCAACACATTCCTGGACATTCCAAAGTTCAAAATGTTGACGTTGCAACAGCTTTTACCTCTGTTGGGCAAAGATCACTGGATGGTAACTCTGGATCTCAAAGAGGCTTATCTTCATGTTCCTATCAGGCCCAGTTGCAGGAGGTACCTGCGTTTGGGCTGGGACTTTAAATTATCAGTTCTCTGCATTGCCCTTTGGCTTATCTACTGCGCCCAGGGTGTTCACAAAGGTTCTGGCTCCAGTGATAGCCTTCTTCAGGTTGAGAGGAATACAAATTTATCCTTATTTGGACGATTGCCTGATTCTTGCTCAAGACAAGTACGAACTTCTTCATCATCTACAGTATGTGATGGCAGTGTTAAGGTGCCTAGGGTATTCTGTGAACGAAACAAAGTCCAGTCTAGTACCCTCTCAGGAAATGTGCTTTCTGGGTGTGAGACTGAATACAGCTTCCCAGATGGCTTTTTGACCCCGGACAAGCAAAAGAACCTTACTCTTTACTTCCATCAATTGTCTCTACGGTCCAGGCTGACTGCAAGCACAGTCCTTCAAGCCTTGGGGTTCATGGCATCTTGTATCCTGGTGCTTCCCAATGCCAAACTGCATATGAGGAAGCTCCAATGGTATCTCAAGAACGTATGGACACAACACTGCCAAGATCTGGACACTGTCATTCAAATAATACCTTGCATTCAAAAGGAATTTTGTGGTGGGCTCAGGAATGTCACCTAAACAAGGGACTCTCTGTGACCCGACCAGAGGTGAGTCAGATTCTAACGACAGATGCCTCGGACAAGGCTTGGGGAGCACACCTCAATGGAAAATGGGTTCAAGACACATGGCCTGCCAGACTTCAACATTTGCATATCAACTTGAAGGAGATGTTAGCAGTCCAATTTGCATTGATGGCTTTCAAAGATTTACTTCACCCAGGGCAAGTGTTGATTCAAACAGACAACACAACTGTCATGTGGTACATCAACAAGCAAGGGGGAACACATTTGTACCCTCTTTACAGACAAGCGATGATTTTGTGGGAGACTGCTCTCAGTTTACACCTCAATCTTCAGGCAAGGTTTCTACCATGAGCACAGAACTCCTTAGCAGATGTGTTGAGCAGACAGATAGTGGATCCCCACGCGTGGAAATTGGATCCTCATGTATTTCGAAGGTTGACAGTGTTATGGGGAACTCCAGACATAGATCTGTTCGCTTCTCCACTAAATTTCCAGTTGCCAAAGTTTTGCACGAAAATGTTTCATCCCACAGCTTGGAAGGTGGATGCTCTATAATTCAGTTGGAGCAATCTTCACGTCTATGCCTTTCCACCTCTGCCTCTCCTCCCAAAGGTACTCTTGAAGGCCGGACAAGACAAGCCATCCATGATTCTAATAGCTCCAGATTGGCCTCGACAGCACTGGTACCCTCTGCTGAGAAGTTTAGCACAGGAGCCTCCATGGCCTTTGCCTTCGATTCCGCACCTTTTGTCACAGGAGGGCAATCATTTCCTCAATGTCAGGATTCAGTCCCTGCATCTAACAGCCTGGCATATTCTGTTCTAGACCCTGGAGGGTCTCAGCTTCCACAACAAGTTTTAAATGTTATTTTGGAGGCCAGAAGGCCTAGTACAAGGAAAGTTTACGCTGATAAATGGAGGAGGTTTTTTGTTTGGAGCAAAGCAAAGGACTTTGATGTTTCCAAGCCTGATTTAAGTGTTTCTCTTCAATACCTTACAGATTTATTAGACAAGGGTTTGTCTTTCTCCTCTATAAAGGTTCATGCTGCAGCCATTTCTGCTCACTATGACTGTGACCCTCCTTTGTTCTCTCATCCTTTGTTTAAGCAATTTCTTAGAGGGGCAAAGAACATAAGACCCCCACGTAGATCCTACTCCTGCCTGGGATCTCAATTTTGTGTTGGAAAAACTTACTTTACCTCCTTTTGAGCCTGCAGCTACTGCCGAATTGAAGTTTTTGTCCTGGAAGACTGCTTTTTTGTTGGCTATCACGTCTGCAAGAAGGGTTTCTGAATTACAGGCCCTTATGGCAGTTGAACCCTTCCTAATTTTTCATAAGGATAGGGTATCTTTACGTACTAATCCTACTTTTATGCCTAAGGTGGTTTCTAGTGTGGCCTTGAACCAAACTATTCATTTGCCTACTTTTTATGCAGATCCCCAAAATAAAGGGGAGAAGATTTTGCACACTTTGGATATTCACAGGCAGTTGCGTTATTATTTGAGCAGAACTAAAGGGTTCAGACAGTCTCAGCAGTTGTTTGTTTCTTTTGCCTTGGGTTCTCAGGGAAAGCCTGTTTCTAAACAAACTATTTCTAAGTGGATTGGTTTTTGCATTGCTTTCTGTTATTCCCATCATGGTAAGGAGATTCCGGCTGGAATCAGGCCTCATTCCACTAGGGCTACTGCTACCTCTACAGCCTTTTTAAGGGGGGTGGCTACTAAAGATATTTTGGAAGCAGCTACTTGGAGTTCAGTGCATACTTTCTCTAAACATTACTACCTTCCTCTTTATTCTAAATCTAGGGCTGGATTTGCCACTGCAATATTACAGGGCATTTTAGCAGCTCCTAATGCTTTATGATTTTGCCAACCTCCCTTTACCTCTGCTTTGGGATTCTACCCATATGTAAGGACTGCAGCAATGTGAGATGAAGAACATAGTACAGTTTTGTACCTACCATAAATGTAGATGTTCGAAGATCCACATTGCTGCAGTCCAATTAACCCTCCCTCCTTCCCCTCTATAGTTTGGAATGGTTGTATGGTTTGGGTGGTAGCTGTGATTTGTACATATTTTGTTTTTGGGAAGTATTCTGTTTTTGGCTGTGGGCTTTCTTTTTAGGGCCTTCTGACATCTGGGGCAAGAAAAGACTGAGGATATGACGTCGGTCATGCGCTCTTATACCCTGACGCTCTGATGTCAGTTCTGAGCGCCCATGACCGACGTCAGCCTAATACTTTGGTATTCGGGCCGACCGAGGACAACGGACTACCCATATGTAAGGACTGCAGCAATGTGGATCTTCGAACATCTACATTTATGGTAGGTACAAAACTGTACTATTTCAGAATGGGTATTCAGCATCAAATATCTGAGACAAATGAAAAGGGGAGTACTTATTGCTAGAGGAGCTCCAATAGTGGCATAAGAGGGGAAAAATATGGGTAGATTTGTGTTATTAAGGGGCTACTGCCAAGGGAGGAGAGGATTGCAGTGCCATGTATTTATATTCCACCTAAAACTGCTGTTATGGTGCTTACAAATTGGGAGAAATAATCAGCTTTCATCATGAAATATTACTTATAGGTGGGGACTGAAACTTGATTTGCAGCAGTGATAATGTATCTGGAGGACCTATAAGGGAAAATATAACAAAAGAAGATAGACTTCTGAAGAAATTTATGAAAATATTTGGTATGGAAGATGTGAATTTTTTATAAGGAACTCAGATAATTTACATATTATTCTCCAAAGTGCAATCCATATTTCACATAATATATGCAATTAACTGAAAGGTTTTACACATCCAGTACCTATTTCAGACAATGCACCAATAACAACTTACATAAAAATGCAGGGTAATGAAATAAAAATCAGACACTGGTGCTTCCCTACCTACCTAACTATTAAAAAAGAGGAATTTAAGGAATGGCTACTAGAAATTCAAAATTTATTAGGGAAGATAGAAATTTCTTCATAAGGTTTAGGTATTCAGTGGTGTAGAATGAAAGTGGAGCTGAAAAGAGGTATAGTTACGAAGTACTAGAAATTATTTAGAGGGACTAACAAAGGTTAAAGTATTGCAGAAAAATGTGAATCTCACAGACCAAGAAGAGATGCAACTGCAGATTGCTAAAGGGAAAATAATGTAGTATCTAGATAATATGCATGAGTTTTGAAAGATTGTTTTTAAGCAACAGTTTTTTGATAACTCCAGAGAACAAAAAACTTTTAGCATAGTGACTTGGGCAACAGAAAGTAAAAAAGCTTGTTGACAAACCTAGGAAGCCTATAATACAAAAAATAAAGAGAGATCCTGTAGAGACACTAGAGATATTTTGGAGTTACGCAAAGAAATGTGGAAATCAAGAACAAGCACAAATGAAAATATTTATGGAAGACTTAATTATGCCAAAGTTAGAGGAGATGAGGCTCAACAAGAAACAGTTAAGATAGGAGGAGATGAGATGAAAACGGTGATATATAATCAGTCTGCAGAAGAGTATTCAGGAGTAGATGATATTCCTGTGCAAGTCTGGAAGCTAGGAGGGAAGAAAGTGATAAAGATCTGGAAGGTTTTGTTTAACAGTATTTTAAAAGGAGGGAAAGCACCAACATCCTACAAGAAAGCTGTGGTGGCTGTAATACCTAAAGACACAAAGACCCATCAGACCCAGCTTCATATAGGCCTATTTCAGTTTTAAACTTTGACTGTGAAGTCTTTGTTTATAATAGCTAAAAGAATGGCAAAGGTGTCGCCAAAATTAATAGATATGGATCAGTGTAGTTTTATGTTGGGGAAAGTAGTAGAGACCACATATATAGGAAGCACATCAGGATGACATTGCCAAGGTCAGCACGTAAGCGCTTTCACAGTATTAAAACCCACTTCATCATACGTCTGATGAAGCAAGTTTTAATACCATGAAAGCGCTTACGTTTTTTGTCCAATAAAATACTTTACAATACGTTTTTGGTCTGGAAACTTTTTACATCATATCTACTGGGCGATTGGTTATTATTGTATAGCATTTAGTTGACAGCATTATCATAGTCCATATACAGTAAGTCACTTGAGTATATGACTGAAGTGAGATGGGAGAACATGGGTTATATCCTTTACAAAAGGTAAAAAAGTGGGGTCTGAGTAATGACCTCTGTCATATGCCAATGTTGAGGGTACCATGCTCTGAGAAGGAACTGTCAGCATATACCAGAAACTTTCTGGTTTCCAGATAGTTTTCTGAACCAGACTGAAGTTGGTCTTAGTGAGGTTGTTAATGAGAAGGAATATGGAACAGTTTTGAATATCCTTGCATGTCCATGAACATGCCAGCTGTAAGGAGGCCATTTTCTATGTTGCAGAAAATGCTGGTAGTACTGATGTATACTGCAGTTCTAGTACTAATCGCATTAGAAAACCCGTATTACTGTTCACTCAGAAGTCCATATCTATTATATGATGAAAAATATGTATGCATAGCAACTTTTTAAATATTTTGTTTTAAAGGGCACAACTTAGCAGATAGTTTATATATAAACTGGATGGCGCAGCAGTTGCGTTGTCTCCACACAGCAAGAGGTTCTTCAGTTCAATTCTTGGCTGGTGGGCCTTCTGGCAGAGTCTGCTTGTCCTCCCTTCATTCGTATGGGTTTCCTCCAGGTGCTTCGGTTTCCTCATACATTACAAAGACTTGCAGCTGGAGAGTTTCTCCCCGGGCCACCGCTGAAAATTGTCTTTGTTCCAAGTTGGGCTTTCCCAGTAAACAAATGTTAAATAAATAAATATAAAATTGGGATAGGGACCTTTGAGAAGGGAAATATGGAATGTTTAGAGGGTATAGGGACTATCATACCTCTCATAGTAGAAACATCACAAATCTAGACAAAGCCCATGAAAAATAGGTACAAATCTGTACACTGATTAGCATAAAATTTACATACATAATTATGCAACTCCACCCACTCCGATGGAATTGTGGGATACCAGCTTTCACACGCAAACTGAAGAACAGACAACCAAAATATGGCACCAGAGTCCCCCTGCAGCAGTTCCAATGTCCCATCACCTGGCTATTTCTCCCCATTTACCATAAACACTAATGAACATACTGCTTTACTTCTACAATGATTATTTCGATTTTATATTTACATTTTATAGCACAAATTGCACAATGCACAAACACTAATAGACGTGCTAAACAAAGCAATACTGTCTTACAATTAAAATAGCATTTTCAATTAGCATTAAAACTTCTCTGTCCTTGAAACTCACATTCATTGAAACAGCATTGAAACCTATACCACATCCAAAGAAAGTTCATCTGGCCAGTGGTGGATAAAGATTACCATAGGCCCCTTGCACACAAAACAAGAAACATACATGTGTTCTTTGATACACCTTCCTGACTTTAAATTCTGTTCCTTGTATAATACAGCACACTTGTTAGACTTAGAGCGCATTTTAAATTTATTGTTGGAGTGTTTTTCCAGTAGGCAATGAAACAAAACTGCATGCACCAATTATGACAAAACTGCCCAATTCAGAACATTTCCACACACACACACATTTATATATATATAATGTACTGTACTTGTTTAAAAATATGTTTCTTATAATGCAGCACAGAACATAATAATTCTGATTTTCTGTTGGTGAATTTGGGTTAATGATATTTTTTGCTCTTTCCACTGAGGCACAAATGCCATGCATGACATTTTCTCACCTCTGTTATATCTGTAGCTACACCCTTGACTTGTTACACCCACTCCTTTAAAAGTAAAGCAACACAGTACAGTATTAGCAATGCATCTACATATTGTGGGAGTAGAACCCACAGCCTTCTGCATCAAAAGCAAGTATTTAACCTGTTATGTTATTGACAATGCAAGCAACCTCAGCATAAACAACACTCAACTTCTCTTCCCCAGAAGCTCTCAGCTCCTTGTAAAAACATCTACTCAACACTCAACTGTCTTTCTCAACTTTGCAGCACAAGAAATCTGGAAAAAGCCAAAATGTATTGGGGGGGGGGCAAAAGCCCAAAAAACAGTGACACGTTTTAAACATTGCTTGTATGGAAAGTTGCTAGAATAAAATGGTGTGTTACTACCATATGTTTTATTGCCAAGTCTTGAACCCAGGACTCTGTGCACTACAGTCACCACAACATACCACTGTGCCAAATCAGCAGTTTCCTGAAAGCTAGGAGACTGAAACTTAAATGGCTATCATTTAGTGAATTCAGTTCTCACCATAGCTCTCAACCTCTTTGCACAAAAAAAAAAACCTGAACAAAGCTAATAATGGAGGAATACAGAATTCAGTTCTCACTTCTCACCATAGCTCTCAACCTCTTAGCACAAACAAAGTCTTCTCAGCAGCATTAGCTTAATTTGCATCACCAGCTTCATAAAATGTTCTCTTTGCTGCTTCTTTAAAAATATATAAAACATGCCCAACAGCAGTAAAACATGCTGCCCACATCACATGCATCTGTTGGCACATTGATCTTGCTTACTTCCACTGTACACATTTCTCCTGTTTGCTCAGTAATGCGCCCTACCTACCCAGTCCTATTTTTTATTACCTAGTAGGTGCACGTTTCCATACCTGTATTCTGCTCCCGGGCTTTTGCCCAACTCCCTTCTCAATGTTGTCATTGCCCTTTCAGTGTCATTCTGCACTTTTAAAGCTTGTCTGCTTTTGCACTCCTGTGCTCATTGAAAAAAACCTGCCACAGAGTACACTGTGCCTTGCAGACTCCTGCATATTTCTATAGTATTGTCTAGTTACATAAGAGTGGTACAGTTTAGTCTACACATCCTGCAATATGTTTACTTTGCCATTTTTGAACACGGCTATGATTGCACATTTTTGGGGCCATTTGTGTTACTTGTATGCTGAAAAATCTGCTTAGTATCTAATGCCTAGCTATATTTGGGCATAATTTCCATTCAGCATATTATGGGCTGCAGTGTCCTATCCCAGTGACATTTTCATATTACTTGCTCCTTAAAGTGTGCTGTACCAATACCGTCCTACATCTCGCTGTGTGGCGTAACTTAATTTACTTTGTGGGACTGGAAGCCATTTTTCTGTTGCATCCCGGAGGCAGTTTATTTATACTGCAGTTGGAGATTGCTGAATATACGCACGTCGGAAGGGATACAGGGATGGTTTGATTTCGTGTAACAAAAAAAAGTATAACACCTGCTCCATTTGTTTTACACTGAGTTTTGCAGGGCAGTTTTATGCAAAACAGAATTACCAGAAAAAAGTTAAGTCGGAGGGTAAATATAGTAAAACGTTTTCTCCCTCCTTTTTTTCCTACATATTATGCCAAAGACTAGCTCCATACTTGATACGTGTCTGTCAAATGAAAGTAATCAAAAGTTACCTACCTGATTTTAGTAACACGATTTTGTGTATATAAAAAAATCACACTGTACAATAAAGTGACTACAACGAGTAACTTGTTTCTAAAGTGAGCATAGCTGTATAATGCTCACTTGTAGTTTCAAGTTACCAACAGTTTTTTACTCTGTAAGACAGGAGAACCACTATGATGTGGAAATTAGAGGCGAAGCCACATACGACAGAAAACGTTTACAAGGAAAGACTGTCAGGTTCGTTTAAATGAAATAGTTTTCTATATGTATTTTTATAGATACATTGTCTTTTTTATTTTTATGAACCTATGAAGGCCAGTTGGTTTGTATGAGTATGTGTTTCCATAAAAAATATACAGACAAATATTGGCGGGGGGGGGGGGGGCTGCTAAGACTAGCTAATTATTATATTTAGTAAAATGACACAATTTTCTGGATGGACTGGGGAAGGCAATGGTATCTGGGGACTGTGAAAATGAAGCTTGATAAGTAATTTATACTTCTATGTAACAAACTACCATTAAATAGAAATATAATGTCTACGTAGTACTCAATCACTTTGACAGTTTTTGCAGCTTTTAAATAGATGTTTGCCAGACTCTACTTTATTTTTTTTTTTTTGTTCCTATGGGTGAGACTTTCACCTGCCTCTCCTCAACGTCAATTTTAATAAGCTTCTTCCAGCACTTGGTTTGGAGGGCAGAGAGAGAGAGTTATCAGCACTGGCTTCTGGCTGTCCAGCTCCATTCCCACTCATTTCAGCAGCATTAGCGTACCCAGCTCCATTCCCGCTCATCTCAGCAGCATTTCCCCAGCTTGTGTCTCTCTGAAGCTTACACTATTCCATTAGCTTCCATTCCCGTGCTTGTCTCTCACAGCAGCATTCCCCAGCTCGTCGTCTCTCTCTGAAGTTTACTTAGCTGCCACTAGTGAGGGAGAATGAAATAGTTCCATTCCATTTCCTCCTTGTGGCTGACGCTAGAAATGCACGCAATGTTATTGTTTGAGCTAGCTGAGCTCAATTCCAACTGGCTAGTCGGCCGTTTCACAGTGCTGATATGAGCTCAAAATGCCGAGGAGGGAGATTTCAAAGCAGCAGCTGGGAAATTGGAAATGAAGGGGTGCCACTTGGGAATCATGGCACCCCATGTTTTGGACCCCAAAATTCGGTAAAAACCGAGTAATTCGGTACAGTTGGGAGGTATGGGGACTATGCCAGATCTTTATTCTGTAAAAATACTATGTATGTGAGTGAATCATTTGGGGTATTTTTGATGATACCATCTTTAGGAAGGCAGGGTGTAACTTGCTGAATTTGGCTCCAGAAGTGATATCTAACTTTTTGTAGATTTTTGGTTCATCTTTTTCTGTTACTCATGTAAGTACAATATGGGATTGCAGGGTCTATATCATTTAATTGAAAACTCATTTCATCGAAGACATATTCACTGAAAGCTCACTTTACTGAAAACCCATTTCACTGAAACTCATTTAGTTGAAAGGTATATATAGCCTATTACCCACTGTTTTGCGATCCTGGAGTTAGTCTATAAAGTAAGGGGGTGGGTGGGGGGTAAAGCCCCCCACATAAATTGGTTATATGTTCTGTTCTGGAAGAATTTATTCATTACACTTGTAAGTATCCATCTATATGCTTTAAAATATTTACAATATTTGGGGGGCTACGCGCCCCCCCACACCCCCCTTACTTAATATACTAACTCCAGGAATGCACAACAGTGGGGAAAAGGCCATATATACCTTTCAACTAAATGAGTTTCAGTGAAGTGAGTTTTCAGTGAAGTGAGCTTTCAGTGAACTGGGTTTTCAGTGAAGTGAGCTTTCAGTGAAGATGTGTCTATGAATTAAGCTTTGATGAAATGAGTTTTCAGTGAAATGATGTAGACCAGGGGTTGTAATCTACCAGGGAGTATAGCTGTAAGGTATGCAGGTCAAGTCCTGCTTGATGAGTACTGGTCTGGGCCGGATTTTTTTTAATTAAATCTGTTGTAGTGAGAATAAATTTATCATATCATTATATCTCAAAGAAATATTAATTATGAGGCTACTATCTGTAATGTGATGTAATGTGACTAGTTAATTGTTTTAATGCTTTCCAGAAGTACTTTGGTGTTGATATAAATGCTACTTGCTTCATTCTAAGATTTGTAGCTTTGTTTGTATTGGCTTTGCTTGCTTAATGATCCATGTTAGTTTGGTGAAACTAACTAAAATGGGGTTTGTTTCCAGTTTGTCCATGCATTATTTCTTTGCTTTTTTTTTTTTAATTTCTTTTCCATCAGCAAGTCTGTACTTTGAGTCTTCTGTGTGTTAATGCAAAGAGAGTATCTTGTATTGTGATGTTTACTGGTTAAGTGTGACAGGGCTGTATTTGAGGCAGTATGATTAGAGACAGGTGACCAGTCTGTGCCTTCTAGCTGTATGTTAACCTGTGATTGTTTGGATATGAGGAGGTGTCTGCCTTAACAATTTGTGATGAGATGACATATTCTGGATTTTAAGTGACCATGAAGATATCATCTCTCACACACACACACACACACACACAGATATATATATATATATATATATACATATGTTTGAGATAATGGGACAGTAATCAATTACTTCACTGGGCAGGACCCTCACTTGTAGGCACCTTTGCTTTTTACTAGTTACTGTAAGATGTAGCATTGAATTGTTACCTGTCTGAGGATTTAGGGGGAAGTATGAATATAGTGTTACTTTTATAGATTATGCGAATATGTATTAAGTGCTTGATGCAGACACATGACCTGGATAGTTGAAGTTTATAGTAATGTGCAATAGCTTGCAGACACCCACAGTGCTTTTGTAATCCTCACTATGCATGTGAGGACATGTTATAGATAGTGCTCTCTCCCCTGCCATGGCAGATTGCCTGAAGGAGAGCTCCACTCTGAGCTTGTTTTAGGTTCTGTTTACAAAACACGATCATTAATTGGTTCAGGCTATGCAACAGATGTGTATTAAAACAATACCTGAATATGTTATTTGTGCCAGTTATATGGGTGTACCAGCCAGAATTCCCTAGGTATATAATAACGTGTCAGGTTGTGAGGCTAGAATGCCTGCATATGAAGGAAGTGTCATTTTAAGTAAGTGACCTATTTCATGCTTGCTATTGCTAGGTGAAAGTGACCCACACTAAAGCGTATCACTACCTACAGTGAGTACTGGCAATGTATGGACTTTTTTTGTTTATGGCAGCGACCTTCCCCACATGCTTACAGTGTTGTGTGCTCATCCACAACCTTTCCTGGGCATTCCTACTTAGTGCATGGAGCTGTAGGGAATATGACCCACAGTGAAACGTGTATATTTAAATAATTAATTTGTTATTTTTAATAAGCTTGACTCATGTTTAGAGGTCTTTTCAGTCATTTTAAGGATTCAGAAAGCCTTTTGTTAAAAGGTAGGCTTTGGGTTCATGCACACTTAAATGACGGCTATTCTGTCTTCATTTTTTAACACCGTTCTTGACAAAAAAGTTGTTCTAGTTTTGTCACATCTGATGTGTTAAAGTTAACATTTTTCTCTACGTCATTTTATACTCTGTTATCGCTGACCATTGACCCTCTTCTTGCCTGTCTTGCATCCATTCAGCATTTAATCTCCTACCACTTGGGAGCCCTCAGTGTAGAAGTACGAGACAAGCAGAGTGTCCATCATTTGGGGCATAGTGAAGACGTGTGTCTGTGCACTTCTCATCTAATAATATGAACAAAAAGGGTGTTTCTAAATGAGGCACTTATCCCTTAAAGCCTGATGTGGATACCTGCATCACTGTTTAAGCCTTCTATGCCCACTGCTTGGGAATGATCTCACATTTATGCTAATGAGGGCTGCTGTTCCCAGCCTTGTAAACCAGGCCCACATTCCTGGTTCAGGGTGTAATATCATCACTTACAAGCCTCTGCTTAGCTGTGACAAAACAGTTTTGTTAAGTCAACATTGGTCACTCACTGCTGCACTCCCCTGCCCAGGTCTTCCAGTGCATGAGTCATTGTTCAAGGTTGGACCATTATCTGGAATATATTTCTGTTATGCCACAATATTGTGCTTGAAGTTCACATTTTCTTGTTTTACCTTTTTCTTCCTTGGGTTGATACAGAGATGAAACTATGTTAAATTTTTAAGACATCCCCAAAACAAAGTTGTTTAAACTTGGGTAAATGCAAGTCCAAAGCTTTTAAATAATTAATCATCTTTAATAAATAATCCAGATTCTAAGACAGAGGTAACAGCAGTAGTGGCAAGCAAAGTACTTGTGCCTCAGCAAATTAGAAACTTCTGGATGCAGAGTCGGATATAAGAAATGAAAAAGCATTCATACCCAGCTTGAGCTGAAAATTAACTCTGTATACTCTTTAACGACACAAACTATTATCGTCCTAAAGATGAGTATATGACAGGCACCAGTAGTATCAAAATGTTGAGCTATACACCTGAACATTTTGAATCACAAAGATTCACATTTACACCACTATGAATCACATCAATTTGATTCAACACAAAATCTTTTTTTTTTTTTTTTTTGTGCAGGGGTGTTAAGCCCCCAGTGCATATTCATGTATACCAGCTCTGAGATTGAAATACAGTGGGGAAATGATAAATCCCCCAATCCCCATTGTATCATGATCTTACACAGTAAATCAGCTGAATAGCTCTCAACCCCTTAAAACAAAAAATCTGGACAAAGACAAAAATAAAGGGGGAACAACACCCCAATAATAGGGACACATTTTAAATATTGCTCATTTAAACTTGTAAAGTCACTAAAATAAAAGGTCTTGTTTTACCATGTATTTTCTGAAAGATGTGAAGTCTGAAACTCAAATGTCTGATAATATTTAGTGAATTCACTCCCCACTGATTTACCACAAAAATCCAGAAAATCACAAATTTTATGAGGAACAGATCAAAAATATGAGGCACAAATTTGGACAGTTGAGAGGTATGAAAGCTGTGTTGACTTTTTTGCAGTTTGATAAGTCAGTGGGCCCCCTAAGATGTGTATTCTGAAACTTTAACTCTGACATTTTAAAAAAGTTGCAGCAAAGAGCCTTCTTTTCACTTGGAAAATGTTTTGCATTTAACTATGATGGTTTTCTGTGATTTGGAGCTAGATTTTTCAACATGCTATTTATGTGATCCTTTCTCATGATTTATGCCATAATCATTACATGATTCTTTTTCCAAACTGATTTCACTTTGCAGTATGAAAATGTTTTCTGAGTTAGAATTGCATAGACACAGTCCCAGAATTCTTTTTTTGTTTTGAAAAAGTTTGTATTAGATTTTAAGTAAGCAAATTGATCATGGCAATAATTGTATTTAGAAATGTGTGAGCATAAAAAAAGAACAATATGAACAAGAACAAACCAGAACAACTATTTACAAGAATATTTACTAACAATGAAGATTCTTAAAAAAATTACTAACATTACAATTGATGTGAGTGTAGCTATTTTTGTTAATTAAGCAGTTCCTTGACTTTTGTCCACATATTATAGTAGGAGGTGATTCTAGTAGATCTTGATTTAATGGTAATAATTTCCAGGTGACATACTGGTTGCAATATATGTGAATTCTTTGAAAGAGGGTGTAGCTTCATTCTTCCAATTCTTGGTTATAATTTTCCTCATAATTGGTAAAATGGACCATAAAAGAGGGTATTTCAGTCTTTTAACACAAACAGGAGTAGGGGTATTAAAAAGAATTATTGACTTTGGATAAAACAAAATTGGCTCCAAATAAAGCTTGTAAAAAAGATGAATGTTATTCCAATAAGGTGCAAGTACAAGACAGTCAGAGAACATATTATGCCAATCTGATTTAAGTTCCTGTTTACATCTCCAACAAACGTGCCTCTTTTTAAACATTAATTCATTTTTATGAGGTATGAAGAAAGACCTATGCAAGAATATCCAAGTTAAAAGACTGAATGCTGTAATTAGAGTAAAAGGTGCTTCAAAAGATATTAGTTTAAGGGTGTGCACACTTATGCAACCAGCTTATTGCACGTTTTTTTTATTTTTTATATTTTTTCCCTTACAGATTTGTTTTTCAGTTGAATTGTACAGGTTATAGGTCAAATTAAAGGTGGGAAAAGTTTTGAAATGATTTATTTTCGTCTCATTTTTTATATCACAAACCTGGTATTTTAATAGGGATGTGTACACTTTTTATATCCACTGCAGTTGTAGAAGGTCTTATGGTTGTCTTTCACTGGGAGGCTATCCCAGTAGGCTTTGCTTGTCATAATTAGCCTTATTTACTTTGAGAGAATTTATATCTTTATGGGAATTACCCTTCCTGATTTTTGCCATAATTTGTTTTCCTTTTGTTGTATATCATGTTTAATTTGGGATGCCACTAGGGTGGTCTGTTTCTAGGGCTGGTCCTGGACTTACTTCTGGTAGGTACAGCAGCCTCTGTAAAACCATTGACATGGCTGTACAGAGTTTCTGAGAGCAGTTCAGCTTAGGCTGTCTGGGTTTGGAGGGGCATGAAATTTTGACAATCCGTCAGTCACCAAAAGTTATTGGGATGCCATGAAGACCTTGTTAGATACTTAAAACTGACTGAAATCCCAAAGAAATATCTTGCTAGTTTTCCCTAGTATGAGAAGGGAGAGCTAATTGAACACATTTTTGGAATGTTGAAGATGGAAAAGGGAGAATAGTAAACATCAGTAATAATAAGTTTGATGTTGGAGTGGAAGTTTGGCCATAAGCCATTTTGGTGAGCATTTGTCAGTGACTGATAAGTAGCAGGTAGGAGTCTGGACAAGACTTTAAGGTAACCCCTTCCTGTTCTATTGATAGGGCAGCCTTGGTGAAGGAAATTGTAATTTGGAAAGTGAATGTTTTGTGACTTTAGGATGTGAGGTGAAAGTTATACTGGAATGTCCAGGAAAGGGTGTAATCAAGTTTATTTTTCCCACATTTAGAAGATCAGATTTAAGACCTAGAGTTACGAGGATGTTTAGAAGATGATAAGGTAGAGTTATAGGACTATGTGGTGTAGGAGCTTGATTTGTCCTGCATCCCAGTGTTAGAGCAAGAGGAGAAGATGGGGTGAGAGAGTAACGTGGTATTTTGCAAGAGATGGGCCAAGCAAAGGGAGAGTAGAAGACCAGACTCGTTTGAATGAGGATAAGATGATCACATGAGGAAATCAAATAAAACATGCAAAGCAAGAGTGGTTGTATGGAGAGGGAGCAAAATGTGGAGGATTGAGTGATGCAGGTTTGTTCAAACCAAGAGGTTAATGTGTGAGAGGTGCTGAGATCCAGTGAAAGGAGAGGAGAGAAAGTGTAAACGTATTTTTTGATACTACAGGAGAGAGGGTAAATCAGAAGGGACCATCATTCAGACAACCATCGGGATGGTTTGATGATTTTTTTTTTTTTTGCCCAACCCTAAACATATACATAGACCCACTAAGATGTCAGGGAGAGATGTACAGTAGACTGTCTGCTGAAGACATTCTCTCACTTCAAGTAGTGTCCCCTGTAAGAAGGCCTGCCCCTTTCCATGTGATGAGTAAATGTTTCCACAACAGAAATCACACTGCTGGTGTGCTGCTGAGTTTGTACAAACCCCACCTACCCATTGGGAGAGGCTAGCAGGTCACGCCCCTTCACTTATCCCCATATTTGCCTGCCTCCACACTGCTATGTCTGCTAATTGACCTTTGGTCACTTGAGTTGTAGTAAGGATGTCATCCCTCTGCACCACAGAATCAGGCTGGAAAGTGTAACATTTACTGTAGCAGTGGTAAGTTGAAGAATGAGAATGCTTGAAGATGAGAAGGAAGTTGTTTCTATGGCGTAGGTTCAGGAGCAGGATATGAATAGTGTGTCTGGCAGACTAGATAAGGGATGATGGAATAAGACAATAACATAAGCTATCTGAAAGAAATCATATAATGTGCTCATTGTGTAAGTTAGTAGCAAAGAGGTGATGCAGGCAGAAGTCGTGGATATCTGTTTCCCTAAGTATATAAGGTAAAGGTTGTTGTGGTTAAAAGGAGTTAAGTGTACTTTTAAGGTTCGACCACACTAGTGCACTGAGTTAGAGGGAAGAATATGGGAGGACAGGAGAGAGGTTAACACCTAATTCTCAACAGACAGGTTAGCGAATGTGATTGATAAAAATTGCCAACAGAATCTATATACTTGGCTAAAAAGCGGTTGGAATAGTGTAGAAGAGAGGTTTTGGAAATCAGTTGCTATTGTCAAAATGAAGTAGAGTTCAAAATTTGATGTACTTCCATTTATCTGAGTTACCTTTTTACTTTTATATTAATAGTCTTTGTTTTGTTTTCATATTGTTAATGAAGTGTATTAATTGTCCAAAAGAATTTGATAATTTGTGCAAATTGTTAAGAATGGAGTATCTTATGGGTTGTTTACTGTTGTGGTTCTGAGGCATATTTCAGTTATTTATTTTTGCTCTTTTCATATGTAGGTACTAGGCTATCTGCCCAAAGGCATTTATAAGCCTAGCCAGAATGTGTTGGCTTTCGCCACCCCCTTAGATTAGTTCCCTGTGCCTCTGTCCAGCAGAGCCATTGAAGTGATCACTGGGGTAAACTTTCTATTTTCCATCCACTTGTCAAGGTTTCTCTTGAAGAGGGTTAGCGAGGAGCTCTGCCGAATGTAGATTGGAATCTTGTTCCAGAGCTGGGAAGTCTCTGGGACAGGAATCTATCCCTCCAGAACGTCCTGTTTATTGATGTTCATCGTGCTATGCTGCTGCAGTCATCACACTTGGGTTATCCTGCCGTTAGGCGGTCCCGCAGTCGGCCTGAATTCCAAAGCCTTGGTCCGGTGTCGGTTGTCGTCGCTTCTTCCCTGACGTCAGTGCGGCAGGGGTATAAAAGAGGCAGCCGACGCCATTTTCTTCAGTCTTTCTTGCCGTGTGGTGCCAGAAGCAGAAGCAGTACGCAAGTGCCAGTCGGCCAGCTCCTGAGATTTTCTAACAGAATTTCAGCCGAAGTCTTCTATAAAGCGAAGTACCCCGTTGGGGAATCTTTTCTTGCCTCAGACCGATGTCAGACAAAGTTAATAATTGTATTTCTTGTGGGAAGCAAATACCTCATAAGGATTTTCATTCTTATTGTATTCCTTGCCTAGGCCCAGACAACGACGTTTCTGGTTATCGGTTTTGCGCTAGGTTCAATAAACGCACTATTAAGCGTCTGGCTGATACCGCCCTACATTATTTTGGCAGAAAATACAACTACATTATGTCGTCGGAATCTCCGACTACCGCTATGTTTAAAAAACGCAAGGACAAAGACCGGCAGCCTAGACCTAGACCAGATACCGAGGTCTCGGTTAGGCCTGCCGCCGGATCTTCGGTATTCAGTGAGGTGCCTACGCAGCCCCTGACTACCGCAGATTTAGAAAATCTGACTACCTCTCAGTCAGAATCTACTGGGCCACTGGAGCCGGTTCCTCCTCAACTTGCGGACGCCAGCCCTGGCGGCAATCCGGAGACTATGGACAGGCCTTCGTTTCAGAAGGCGTCTTTAAACCGATGACTCTTTCCATTAAGTCATACGCTAAGCTTCCAAAGGTTAAGAAACCGGGTCCACAGACTCCCATACAGGCCCCTATGCCTAAAAAACAGATGCTCAAAATGGCGGAGGACCTGATTACCCTTATCAGAGGTTCCCAGCCCCCTCCTGACAAAAAGCCTAGAATGGAGGAAGATTTACCTCCTTCTGATCAGGAATCCATTTCCTCATCAGACTCTGAGGGACAGGATTACCACTGCCCTCTCTATGAAGACTCAGATGCTGAGGAGTCTATTCCCTCTGTTTCCCCCCCTGAAGACTTCTCTTTTGGGGAAACCCTACACACCATGAGAGAGCATTTCCACTGGGAAGGACAATATTACTCTGACTCCAAGAAAAGACTCAGTGAGTTTCTTCTTTTGCCTCAGCATAGACCCGTAGCCATTCCTCCTGTTTTAGACATTCTGGATGATGTCTACACTGAATCCAGTCTAAATCCAGATTCCTTACCTCCAGCACCACCTAAACCAGACAGATACTATCGAGTCCCTGACTCTCACAAGTTTTTATATAAAAGCCCTGCTGCAGACCCAGAAATCATTTCCCAGGGTCCCAAAGGGGTTAAGGCATCTACTGCTAAGAATCCACTGCCTGCGGAAAGAGATTCCAGGGCATTAGAAAGATGGGGGAAAAAAGTGTACACCTCTGCCACTTTGGCCATGAGGGCATTAAACTGCCAATTCCACATGATTAAATACCAGCAGTACTTGCTTACTCAGTTAAAACAGAAAATGATCCCTCAAACAGATCTACTAGATTTCAAAGGGATGCAAGATTTGTTGCATGCAGCAGAACAAGTGGGAAAACATACCTTGCAGTGTGGTTTTGATTCATTGGAGGCCTCATGTAGAGCAGCAGTCACAGGGTCTGTAATACGTATGCTTGGCTAAAAGAGCAGATCTTACCAGAACATGTCAAAGCAAAGTTACTGGATGCTCCTCTGCAAAAGGATGCGTTATTTGGTGTCAAAGCAGAGGAAGTTTTAAAGAAGATGGAAGAAAAGGCAAAATCAATGCAAACAGTTAAAGATTTTTTACAGGTACACCCTCCTCGCTTCAGCAGAAACTGGCCATCAAAAAACAGGTCCTTTCCTGCTTCAGACAGACCCCAAAGGGGCAGGTACAGACGCCCTAGGGGCAGAGGCCAGGCACAGACAGGGTACCTTCAGGCCTAGACAATGGCAACCAACAATTCAGAGGGGGAGACGACAGATCTCAACCCTTCAGAAAACAAACTCAATGACTTTCTTCTTTGCCTGCCAAGCAAAATTGCCCAGGTAGCACCTCTAGGAGGAAAACTGGCTCTGTTCCCACAAAATTGGCACATCATAACAAAGGACAAATGGGTTCTGGATATTATTACCCGAGGCTACAGATTTCATTTTCACACTTTACCACGGATGAGAGGCATGCCAAATCTGCCAACAAACCAGTGGGCAGAGGCACAAAAGCAAATTTCAGCTCTCATGAACATGAAAGCAATTCAAAAGGTACCTGCAAAAGAGCAAGGTCAAGGATTTTACTCAAGACTGTTTCTAGTACCAAGAAAGGACAAAGCCTGGAGACCCATCTTAGACCTTTCAATTCTAAACACGTACCTGGACATTCCCAAATTCAAAATGCTCACACTACAGCAGCTTCTTCCCATGCTGGGCAAGGAGTCCTGACTGGTAACGTTGGACCTCCAAGAGGCATACCTGCATGTCCCTATCAGACAAGATTGCAGAAGATACCTCAGATTTTTGGCAGGCACAACGCAATATCAATTCTCTGCATTGTCCTTTGGCTTATCTCCTGCGCCCAGAGTATTCACGAAATGCCTGGCATCAGTAATTGCATACTGCAGACAGCGAGGAATACAAATTTATCCATATCTGGACGACTGCCTGATCCAAGAGGACAGCAAAGACATCCTACTGCAGCATCTGGCATTTGTAACAAAGTTGCTAAGTTGCCTAGGGTACACAGTAAACAAAAAGAAGTCAAAACTAATACCCTCACAAGAAATAATTTTCCTGGGTGCCAGCTTGAATACAATGGCCCAGATGGCTTACCTCACGCCAGACAAGAAAAAACAACTGGCTCAGTACTTCAAATATATGGCAACTTCTACCCAGCTCACTGCAAGGAAATTCCTGCAGGCATTGGGGTACATGGCTTCCTGCATTCAACTAATTGCATATGCAAGGCTGCATATGAGAAAACTACAATGGTACCTAAAAAGTGTATGGTCCCAACACAGACACAGCCTCGAAGCAACTATAACTCTCATTCCCTGCCTTCAAAAAGAATTTCTATGGTGGGCTCAAGCATGCTAAGCAAATAAGGGCCTTCCTTTTGTCTCACCTCCACCAAACCAAACCATGACAACAGATTCATCAAACTACGCCTGGGGTGCACACATGGCAGGACAATGCATACAGGGCAAATGGTCTGCAAACAAAAGCTACACATCAATCAAAAGGAGATGCTGGCTGTAAAAAATGCACTAACAGCCTTCAAGGACCTTTTCCATCCAGGACAACTTCTAATAAGGACGGACAACAACACAGTTATGTGGTACATAAACAAACAAGGAGGGACGCACTCCTACCCCCTATGCAGACAGGAAATGGACTTGTGGAACACAGCATTAACTTACCAAATACAACTGCAAGCACAATTCCTGCCAGGAAAAGAAAACATTTTGGCAGACAAATTAAGCAGAAATTTGACAGACCCTCTCGAGTGGAGACTATACCCACAAGTATTCTCAATGATAACTCAAAGGTGGGGAACACCAGACATAGATTTGTTTGCCTCAACCAACAATTGCCAGCTACAAAAGTTTTGCACAAGGACTTACCATCCCCTGGCCTGGAAAGTGGATGCCCTATCATTCAGTTGGACAGCATTGCCAGTCTACGCCTTCCCACCTCTGCCTCTACTCACCCAGGTATTACTGAAAACCAGATCAGAGAGACCACAGATGATCCTCATTGCCCTGGACTGGCCACGTCAACACTGGTACCCACTACTACGAAACTTGATTCATGGCCCTCCATGGATCTTACCTCAATTCCCTCTGCTGTTAACCCAACAAGACTCTCAGATCCTTCACAGTCAGCTAAGGACCTTAAATCTAGCTGCATGGAAAATACCTTAAATTATCAAACAACACTTCTCTCAAAGGACGTCCAGAATGTCATTTTGGAGGCCAGGAGGCCCAGCACCAGAAAAACTTACTCAGACAAATGGAAAAAATTTTGTGTATGGAACCAGGCCAGAAGCCTAAATCCTGGCATCCCAAATATTCCGCACATACTCCAATACCTAACTGAGATGCTACACAAAGGCCTTTCTTTCTCATCCATAAAGATCCATGCTTCAGCCATTTCAGCTCAATATGATACGGTTCCTCCCATTTTCTCTCATCCTTTGCTAAGGCAGTTTCTCAGTTTTCCCCCCCAGAAAACCACCTACTCCAACTTGGGATCTAAATTTTGTTCTGGAAAAGTTAACACTTCCTCCTTTCAAACCAGCCTTTTCAGCAGAGCTTCAATACTTGTCATGGAAGACAGCCCTGCTGCTGGCTATCACCTCAGCACGCAGAGTCTCAGAACTGCATGCACTTATGGCAGTGGAACCTTTCATCATTTTCCATCAGGACAGAGTATCTTTACGCACCAACCCTTCCTTCATGCCAAAGGTAGTATCCAGTGTGGCTCTCAATCAGACCATACACTTGCCCACCTTTTATCCAAACCCACAGAATAAAGGAGAAAGACTCCTTCACTCTTTGGACATTCACAGACAGTTACATTACTACTTGGACAGGGCAAAGGCCTTCAGAAAATCTGACCAACTCCTTGTATCCTATGCACCAGGCTCAGAAGGAAAGGCTATTTCAAAACAGACCATCTCCAAATGGATAGCACATTGCATCTGCTTTTGCTACTCACACCACGGGAAAGCAGTGCCTACTAGTATTAGGTCTCACTCCACCAGGGCTACAGCAACCTCAGCAGCCTTCCTCCGAGGAGTCCCAACAAAGGACATTCTGGAGGCAGCTACCTGGAGTTCAGTGCACACCTTCACCAAGCATTACCACCTTCCTCTGTACTCAAAAACCAGAGCTGGGTTTGCCACTGCAGTTCTGCATGGCATCTTAGCTGCACCTAACCCAGTTTAGCTCCTACCACCCAACCATAGCTTTGGGACTCTACCCAAGTGTGATGACTGCAGCAGCATAGCACGATGAACATAGTACAGTTTTGTACCTACCATAAATGTAGATGTTCGAGTGGTTATGCTGCTGCAGTCCAGGTTACCCTCCCTCCATCCCCTCTACCTAACAAGGCTTTTCTTATTCCTCCATGTACTACAACCTTTGGGATGCATGTCTGTATGGTGTATTTGCTTACAACTAGAACCATTGCTTTGCACTAAGGTATGTTTTGCAAGCTTCTTATTTTGCCTCCTTAGTTTGGGGCACCTGACATCTGGGGTAAGAAAAACTGAAGAAAATGGCGTCGGCTGCCTCTTTTATACCCCTGCTGCACTGATGTCAGGGAAGAAGCGACGACAACCGTACCAAGGCTTTGGAATTCAGGCCGACTGCGGGACCGCCTGACGGCAGGATAACCCAAGTGTGATGACTGCAGCAGCATAACCACTCAAACAGCTACATTTATGGTAGGTACTAAACTGTACTTTGTGGTGAGGTTTAGACTGGAGCGTGTGGCTTGAGGGGATATGATTTTCTTTAGGTGGAGCATGTCCATCAATTCTGTGTTGGACATGGCCTTGTATGTCAGGCAGAGATCACCTCTGAGTAGGCAGTATGCAGCCGAGTACAGCTGGAGTTTCTTCAGTCGAGCTGCATAGGGCATCTGCTTGAGGCCAGTGATCCTCTTGGTGAGGTACTTCTATGGTCTTTCCAGTTGTTGCAGGTGTCTTGTAAGGTTCATCCCAAATGGGGCATTGTACTCTGTGATGGGTCTGATGAGTGATGCGTAGAGGGGCCCAATGACCCCTTTTGATCTGGATGCAAACCCTTTTGTGATTAGGTGGGCCACATAGAAGGATTTTCTAACCACTTTGGCAATGTGATTTTCAAAGGAGAGGTTACTGTCTACTTAGTTTCCCAGATCCCTTATTACGTCTTCCGTATTTAGGAGACCACCACCTATGTGGTAGTTTGTGGGTGCTTTGTTTTTTCCAAAGGGGATGACTATGCACTTTTTGGCATTTAGCTTGAGGCCATGGTTTTGACATCAGGTATCTGTCTCAATGAGACCCTTTTGGAGGATGTCTGTGTCAGCCGGAGAGCCAGTTATAGCCCCTAGTTTGCAATCGTCTGTGAACTTGGTCAGCCATAGTTCTCCTGTGCTTGCCTGCACCTCTGAGAAATCTATGCCGAACAGGAGGGGTCCTAGGACTGAGCCCTGGGGAACACCACTTGTAACCGGTTTAGGGTCAGACCTAGCTCCTGCAACTCTTACATTGTGGGTTCTGTCCGTGATCCAGTTGGCAACCCATCTCGTGACGTAGGGGTTTATGTTCAGGCTGGTGAGCTTGTCTATAGTACCTGAATGGGGAATGGTGTCGAAGGCTTTGCGAGTCTAAGTAGGCTGTATGGAACATCTTTCCCTCATCTATAGCCTTGGTAACTGTCTCAAAGAAGTCCACCAGGTTTAGGAGGCATGATCTGCCCTTAACAAAGCCAAACTGGGTAGGGTCCAGTGTTTGGAGGTTCCCAATGTCTCTGTTAATGAGATCCATGATGATGCGCTCCATAGCTTTGCAGACCAAGCTAGTCAGGCTTATAGGGCGATAGTTCCCGGGGTCCGTTGTGGCTCCACCTTTGTGGAGCGGAGTAACCATTGCTGTGCGCCAGTCCGTGGGCACATAGCCTGTGGAGAGGCTGAGTTTAAACAGTGTGTTTAGGTGTGGGGTTAGTTCATCTTTGAGCTCATGTAGGACGCAGCCTGGGACACCGTCTGGTCCCATTGATGCTGTGTTTTTGGCTTTGGAGAGGGCTGTTTTAACCTGAGTGTCTGTGATTTCAGGGGCACTACATTCTTCTGGTATAGTTATGAGCCCTTTTGGGGGTGAGAGGAGTGAAGTTTGTACTGAACCTGTCTGCCAGGATATTGGCTATATCGGTCAGTTCAGTGTATTTTGTGCCATTCTGCACTAACTCTGAGCAGATCTGAAAATTGCCACTTAGATTCTTGACATAGCTAAAGAATGCCTTGTGATTATCTTTGGAGTCCATGGCAATTTTTCTTTCGAAGCTAGCCTTGGATGATTTAATGAGGGAATGTAGTTTCTTGCTGATACTGATCAGGGATGTCTTCCCTTCTTGGGATTTCACTCTTTTCTGTACTAGTTTCCTCCTTTTATTGTATAGCTTGTTTATGGCAGGGGTCCACCAGACTGGTTTCCTTTTCTTGGAGGAGTGAGTCTTGGTTTTGTTTGGGATAGCACGATCCATGCATTCTTGTAGGTGCCCGTAGAGTGCATTAGTAAAGGATTTTGCAGCTTGGACAGCGTTATCCTTTAACATGGGGGCTTTGAAACTTCCCACCTCGGTCTTACGTAACGTGAAGTTTGCTTTTGAAAAGTTTTTCATGGTGGTTTCTTTGACCGGGGGTGGTGGCCGAATGTGGCTATCCAGAGTGATTAGTTTATGGTCAGATCTAACCAGCGAGAGGTTGACCTCTGGTGTGGAACACTGGTCACCCATGTTGGTGAGGACCAGATCTAATATGTTGTCACCTCTGGTGGGGGTGTTGTCCAGTTGATCCAGGGTGTTTGAGTTTATAAATTCTCGGAAATGTTGGGCAAGGGAGTTTGTACTTGTGTAGTTCTCCCCGTTAATATTTGGGTAATTGAAATCACCCAATATCAGGGTGTTTGGTAGGACCTTTATGTTTCCCAGTGTTTCCAGGAATGCAGAGTGGGGGTACTGGGACATGGTGGGTGATCTGTAGCAAGCTATAATTTGAATAGCAGTTTTGCCCGTTGTTAGTTGCACATGGATGATCTCTGAAGCATCGTGCTGTGTCACTAACCTGGAGGTGTGGGTATCCTTGATGAATATGGAAATATTGATATTGATGAATATGGAAATGAATATGGAATATGGAAATATAAAAAAAAACTGAAAGCCTGTTTCCTACCTTTCCTGTAACTAGTGTTCCAGATACAGATTTGCTGTATCTAGGACTGTGTGTAAGCCTCTGAGACCCCCAAGCCTTTCTGTGTTGGACGGAAGCCTTCTACCTTATCAGTGGGAGTGGTAAGCACTAGGTAACCTGTCTACCACATTAAGGAGTGGTTCTGGCCCAGAAATTGTAGTTACTGGTCATCTCTCTCAACTTTCTGATTTGAAAGCCTGCATTTGCACTTGTTTCTGTCCTGTAACTCGTCTAGTGCAGATACAGATTGTTAGTTTTAGCACTTAAATTTGCTTATTCATGCTCAGCACGTGCTCAGAACTTGTAAGCACTAAATAAGCTACTAATTACTATAGCACTCAGTCTTTCTCATTACCTAGAGGAAAACAGTTTTTGTACTTACTTTTCTCACTTGCTTAGAGAAAAATAGCTCTTCTACTCACTTTCCTAACTTATCTAGAGGAAAATAGTTTTTTATTCAGGCATGTCCAAGGGTCAGATCCCAGTGTTCTCTCCTGCCTATCTGATGAATCTGGGCATCTTGAGGAAATGTAGAAATTGCCTCATGTACACAGACAACCCTCTCCTCCTACCACCCACCACTACAACCTGTGAGATGCACTTATCTAGCCAAACTGGAGATAAAACTCTCTCCAACCAAGACTGAACTTGACAGTCATGAGGAGAAGGTAAACATTTGCACCACACCACACTTATCACATAGTCTCACTAAGTCTACACTACCAAAATCCACACATAGTAACACAAAAACATTTGCAGTGGCTCTCAATAATAATCTGTCTAAGCAACAGAGACCTCCAAAGCAGAAACGCAAGCAACCTCCATCCCCCAACACAACCCAAATGACACATAGCCCACAGACTCAATGTGCCACTCAACCACAGCCAATAAGGCAAAACAACGTACCCAAAACACTCGTCATAGGTGACTCTATAGTCAGGCACACTGATGTCCCACTCACCAGGCTAAACAAGGAGAAGGTTACTGTCAGCTGCCTAACGGGTGCCAGGATCCGCCACATAACCCACGCACTCAGGTCACTCCACAACAAGTACAAATATGACTTTGTCATTGTCCATGTTGGTGTGAATGACCTGAGACGTACCTCCCTGGACTACATGAAAAGAGACATGGAAGAGCTGTCTGATATTGTAGCACAGGCAGGTATGACCCTAGCCCTGAGTAGCATTCTGCCATTGCCCAGAATGCTACCGCAGTACAAGGACAAAATGATTGACTTCAACAATTGGCTAAGCTTCTGGTGTCATTCTAAGGGGATCCAGTATCTGTCTGCTTGGGATAACATGGTCGACATACCACGATGCTTTGCCAGAGATGGCCTGCACCTGTCTCCCCTGGGATTCCGGATACTGGCTAAGGCTCTTGCTGCCCCTATAGTGCCTTTTTTAGGCAAGGTTCAAGTAACAAATTCACCACCATAACAGGAACAGGCAAGGAAAAACTGAGGGTAATGCTACTCAATGCTAGAAGTCTAAATCTCAAAATGCACTCACTCAAGGCACTCCTTAAAATGGAGAACATCGATATCTGTGCATTGACTGAGACCTGGATCAAGGCTCCAGAGAGCACCCCTCCACTACCAGGCTATAATTCATACCACACTTTTCGGCCATGTAACCTGGACTGAAACACCAAAGGCGGAGGTGTGTCCATATTCATTAAGGATATCCACACCTCCAGGCTAATTGCTCAGCATAATGCATCCAAGGTTATCCAAGTGCAACTAACTGTGGGCAAAACTACAATCCAAATTGTAGCTTGCTACATATCCCCCACCATGCCCCAGGATTCCCACTCCTCTTTTCTTGATGTACTGGAAAATATTAGGGTTCAACCAAACACCCTAATAATGGGCGACTTCAACTACCCCACCATTAACTGGGAAAACTACTCATGTACCAACTCCTTAGCTCAATGCTTCCTGGAATTCATAAACTCCAATGCCCTGGATCAGCTTATCCACACCCCCACCATGGACAACAATATCCAAAGCTAGTCATTACCAACATGAGTGACCGGTGTTCCTCACCTAAAGTCAACTCCTTGTTGGTCCGATCTGACCATAAGCTAATCACCCTTGATATCCACATCCTGCCCCCACCCTCCATTAAGGAAACTACAGTAAAAAATTTCTCCAAAGCCAACTTCATGCTTCTTAAGACAGAAGTATTGAACTTCATGACACCCATCCAGATGGACAGTACAGTTACAACTGCTGAATCCTACACAAATGCACTCTATAAGCACTTACACGAGTGCATGGATCGTGCTATCCCAAGTAGAACCAAGACGCTATCCTCCAAAAAAAGGAAGCCAATCTGGTGGTCCACTGCTATAAACAAACTGTACAACAGAAGGAAGAAACTGTTGCAAAAGAGAATAAAATCCCATGAGTGGAGGAGCTCCCTGGTCAGCCTCAATAAGAAGCTGAGATCCCTTATAAGATCCTCCAAAGCTAGCTACGAAAACAAAATCGCCACTAACTCCAAGGACAACCACAAAGCATTCTATAGCTATGTCAAGAATCTCGATGGCAACACCCAGATCTGCTCTGAGTTACAGCACAAAGGCAAGAAAATACAGAACCAAGTGATATTGCCAACATGCTGGCAGATAGGTTCAGTGCTAACTTTACTCCTCCTCTCACCCCCTAAAGGGCCCATATATATATATAGGAAGATTGCAGAGTCCCTGTAATCACAACTACGCAGGTAAAAGCTGCACTCTCTGAAGCCAGAAACACAGCATCCATGGGACAGGACAACATCCCAGGCTGCGTTTTACACAAACTTCAGAACGAACTGGCTCCCCACTTAAGCACCATGTTCAATAATAGCCTCACATCAGGCTTTGTGCCCACTAAAGGGCACACAGCAACAGTTATCCCATTCCACAAAGGGGGAGCCACCACTGATCCCGGGAACTATTGACCTATTAGCCTGACGAGCCTGGTCTGCAAAGCCATGGAACGTATCATCATGGAACTCATAAAGAAAGACATAGGTAACCTCCAAACTCTGGATCCCACCCAGTTCAGGTTTGTGAAAGGCAAATCATGCCTCCTGAACCTGATAGACTTCTTTGAGGCAGTCACCAAAGCTGTAGATGAGGGTAAGGTGGTTCACACAGCCTATCTTACCTCGCCAAGGCTTTCAATACCATCCCCCATTCTGGAATTATAGCTAAACTCACTAAACTAGGTATAAATTCCTACGTCACAAGATGGGTTGCCAACTGGCTCACTGACAGAACCCACACTGTAAAAGTTGCAGACTCCAAATCTGACCTCAAAGCAGTGACAAGTGGAGTACCACAGGGTTCTGTCATGGGACCTCTCCTGTTTGGTATCTACTTCTCTGAAGTACAGGCTAACACAGAAGGCCTTTGGCTAATGAAGTTTGCAGATGACTGCAAACTAGGAGCCATAGTCAAGTCCCCAAATGATGTGGACATCTTACAGAAGGGCCTCGCTGAGACAGATGCCTGGTGTCAGAGCCATGGCCTCAAGCTCAATGCCAAAAAGTGCAGTGATCCCCTTTGGTAAAAACTCTGTACCCATGAACTACCACATAGGCAGCAATCTACTTAATACCGAATGCGTGATAATAGACCTTGGGATCCAGTTCGACAGTAGTCTCTCCTTTGATAGTCACATTGCCACAGTAGTCAGGAAGTTCTTCTGTGTGGCACACCTCATCATAAAAAGGTTCTGATCCAGGAACAAAGAGGTTGTTGTTCCCCTCTACTCGACACTCATTAGACCCATTATTGAGTACAACACCCCTTTTGGAATGTACCTCACAAGACATCTGCAGCAGTTGGAAAGGCCACAGAAGTACCTCACAAAGAGGATTACTGGCCTCAAACAAATGTCCTACACTGACCGCCTCACAAAACTCCAGCTTTACTCCATAGCATATCGCCTACTCCAAGGTGATCTCTGCCTAACATATAAAGCTATGTCAAACCCAGAGCTGTTGGACATGCTACACCTAAAGAAATCCCAATCCCTTCGAGCTACATGCTCTAGGGACCTAAACCTTGTTACCATAATAAACAGGACATGCTGGAGGGATAGATTCCTGTCCCAGAGACTTCCCATACTCTGGAATAGGCTACCCATCTATGTCAAGCAAAGTTCTTCATTAGCACTCTTCAAGAAAAATTTTACTCCCCCTCTCACCCCCTAAAGGGCCCATATATATATATAGGAAGATTGCAGAGTCCCTGTAATCACAACTACGCAGGTAAAAGCTGCACTCTCTGAAGCCAGAAACACAGCATCCATGGGACAGGACAACATCCCAGGCTGCGTTTTACACAAACTTCAGAACGAACTGGCTCCCCACTTAAGCACCATGTTCAATAATAGCCTCACATCAGGCTTTGTGCCCACTAAAGGGCACACAGCAACAGTTATCCCATTCCACAAAGGGGGAGCCACCACTGATCCCGGGAACTATTGACCTATTAGCCTGACGAGCCTGGTCTGCAAAGCCATGGAACTTATCATCATGAAACTCATAAAGAAAGACATAGGTAACCTCCACACTCTGGATCCCACCCAGTTCAGGTTTGTGAAAGGCAAATCATGCCTCCTGAAGCTGATAGACTTCTTTGAGGCAGTCACCAAAGCTGTAGATGAGGGTAAGGTGGTTCACACAGCCTATCTTGACCTCACCAAGGCTTTCAATACCATCCCCCATTCTGGAATTATAGCTAAACTCACTAAACTAGGTATAAATTCCTACATCACAAGATGGGTTGCCAACTGGCTCACTGACAGAACCCACACTGTAAAAGTTGCAGACTCCAAATCTGACCTCAAAGCAGTGACAAGTGGAGTACCACAGGGTTCTGTCATGGGACCTCTCCTGTTTGGTATCTACTTCTCTGAAGTACAGGCTAACACAGAAGGCCTTTGGCTAATGAAGTTTGCAGATGACTGCAAACTAGGAGCCATAGTCAAGTCCCCAAATGATGTGGACATCTTACAGAAGGGCCTCGCTGAGACAGATGCCTGGTGTCAGAGCCATGGCCTCAAGCTCAATGCCAAAAAGTGCAGTGATCCCCTTTGGTAAAAACTCTGTACCCATGAACTACCACATAGGCAGCAATCTACTTAATACCGAATGCGTGATAATAGACCTTGGGATCCAGTTCGACAGTAGTCTCTCCTTTGATAGTCACATTGCCACAGTAGTCAGGAAGTTCTTCTGTGTGGCACACCTCATCATAAAAAGGTTCTGATCCAGGAACAAAGAGGTTGTTGTTCCCCTCTACTCGACACTCATTAGACCCATTATTGAGTACAACACCCCTTTTGGAATGTACCTCACAAGACATCTGCAGCAGTTGGAAAGGCCACAGAAGTACCTCACAAAGAGGATTACTGGCCTCAAACAAATGTCCTACACTGACCGCCTCACAAAACTCCAGCTTTACTCCATAGCATATCGCCTACTCCAAGGTGATCTCTGCCTAACATATAAAGCTATGTCAAACCCAGAGCTGTTGGACATGCTACACCTAAAGAAATCCCAATCCCTTCGAGCTACATGCTCTAGGGACCTAAACCTTGTTACCATAATAAACAGGACATGCTGGAGGGATAGATTCCTGTCCCAGAGACTTCCCATACTCTGGAATAGGCTACCCATCTATGTCAAGCAAAGTTCTTCATTAGCACTCTTCAAGAAAAATTTTGATGAGTGGATGGGAAATAGGAAATATACCCTGGGGATCATTTCTGTGTCTCTGCTCGACAGTGGCACAGGAAAATAACTTTCTTGGGTGGCGTAAGCCAGGGAACCTTGTTGGCTAGGCTTACATAGGCCCTTGGGCTGATAGTCTAGTACCTACCTATGAACCTATGAGCTCCCCCGTCTTTTGTATTTCGGTCCGGGTCTTGTGGCTGAAATGTATGGTATGAGTTGCAGCCTTGTAGTGCTGGGGTGCTCTCTGAAACCTTAAACCAGGTTTCTGTTACTGCACATATATCGATTTTCTCCATACTGAGGAGTGCCTTGAGTGCTTGCATTTTGAGGTTTAGACTTCTGGCACTGAGTAGCGTTACCCTCAGTTTTTTGTTACTTGTGTTATTTACGGCGGTGGGTTTGTTTTTTCAGCCTTGCCTACAAAAGGCACTATGGGGCTGGCAAGAGCCTTGGCCAGTATTCAAAAGCCTAAGGGTGACAGGTGCAAGCCGTCTCCAGCAAAGCAATGTGACTTGTCGAGCATGTCATCCAAGGCTGACAGACACTGGATCCCCTTTGAATGACACCAGAAGCTTAGCCAATTGTTGAAATTGATCATTTTTTCTCTATACCATGGTATCACTCTTGGTGAGGGTCAGGGTCATACCGGCCTGGGCTAAGTGATCAGACAGCTCCTCCAATTCTCTTTTCATGTAGTCCAGGGAGATATGGCTCAGGTCATTCACACCAACATGGGACAGTGACAGAGTCATATTTCTACTTGTTCTGGAGTGACCTGAGTGCTTGTGTTATGTTTTGTTCTTGTTCTAACCATTATCTCTCTCTCCTTCCTGCTGTATTTTTTCCATTTGTTCCCATTGAGTCCTGGGATCAAGGATCTGGCAAACCAGGACTGGGACAGTCATCTTTGCAAAGGAACATTTTTTTTTCCTTTTTTGCTTAAACCCTATCATCACACTGTGCATGCTCATCAGTGTCCAAGGGGTTAGTTTGCAATAGGCTTTGTGATACTATCTCATACCTCCATGTATGATGTCATCAAGAGTCCTGAACCCTCTTATAGGTGCACACATCCATGTGATCTCTAGCCTACACCAGGGTGTCTACCATGGACAGTGTCCCTAAACACATGTCCCCCATTTCAATAGAAACAACAAGGCTAAGCTTCTTCAGTCCTGTCCTCCCCACGCCAGCTCCAGCAGTCACTATATTCTAATTGGCTAGTTGAAGTTATTTTTATTTTTAATGCTGCAGTATGAACAAATTTCATTTCTGAGCGATTAATTTACTTGGACATTGTTATTTTGTGGAAATTGTTTTTGTATTTGTGCATTTACATTTTTTTCTTTTATATTGATTTGAATGGGAGAAGTGGTTCTTAATTTTGCTTCATCCTTTAGTTTTACTTTTCCTCTTTAAATAAGCAGTTGTAGATTTGGGTTGGGGAGAGTTTGTTTCACATAGACTAATGTGTTTGTTGTTTACGTGGATATGTTTTGCTTTGTGCAATTTTTTTTGTAATAAATGTACTGGATTTAGGATGATTTTAGCAGGGTTAACTATGTGCCAAGGATGTATACAAACTTTTGGTGGTAGAGTTGTGTGATTTTATAGGTTCATAAGTGTATACTAAGCTAAACGGCCTACTTGTACCACCCAAATGTGTCGCACAAATTATATGTTTCAGACAATTATATAAGATGTGATTTTTGGTTACAACATGATTTACTTGACTGCCTCTGTCCATTGGAGATGCAGGCACCAGACCAGGGGTGAATTTTTGATTTCCACGCAGTAGTCCAATTTGCACTTAAATCAGGTTATGGAGGGACTTTGTTTTGCATGGATGAGAGCCTGTTCCAGAGAAAGGGAATTCTGTGAGGTATCTGTCTGTCTGCCCAATATGTTCTGTTTATGTTGAAGCAAATTTTAGATCTTTAGATCTAGTAGATGTCCTTCAAGGATGCATCTGCAGTGATAACATATGGGTTGTTCTGCCTCAGGCAGCCCTTTGGTCGGCCGGATTCCAAAGTCTGGGTCTGGCCTCGGCTGATGTCGCACTTCACCCGACGTCATAGCTGCTGGGGTATAAAGGCATCAGCCGACGCCATTTTCCTCAGTCTTTCTTTCCGCGCGGTGCCCGAAGCAGAAGCTGTTCGCAAGTGCCGGTCAGTCAGATCCAGAGATTTCAACTACCGAAGACTTCTAAAAAAGCTAAGTACCCCGTTGGGGACTCTTTCTTGCCTCAGCCGATGTCAGACAAAGTAAATAATTGTTTAACTTGTGGGAAACAAATACCTCATAAGGATTTCCACTCTTACTGCCTTCCTTGCTTAGGCCCAGACCACGACGTATCAGCTTGTTTAGCCTGTGCTTCCTTCAACCGACGGACACTTAGACGTCGGTCGGAGTTTGCAGAAGAGTTTTTTGGCTCCACTTTTGCATATAAAATGCCGTCGGAGACTCCGACTACACATTTAGCTAAAAAACGCAAGGAAAAGGACCGACACTCGCGGCCCGCGGTTTCGGCTGAAACCACGGTTAGGCCTACCGCAAGTGTCTCGGTTTCTGCTGAAACCGAGACCTTGGTTCTCCCTTCGGCCGAAAGCATGCCTCCGATAACCGAGGCCACACAGGCCATGACTGAGTCGGCTACAGAAATTCCTACTGAAGAAGCAGGTACACAAGATTTGTCCGACACCATTCCATTGGACATCTCTACTCCTGCACATGGGGCAGCTAGACCCCCTGCTTCTATGTCTATCAAGGCCTTTTCCAGGGCTAAAGCAGCCAAACTTTCCAAGGCCTTACCTACAAAAGCTCCCTCTCACAGGCCTACCTCAAGTTCTCAGATTCTCAGCCTTGCTGAGGACCTTATTTCTCTGATCAGGGGATCCCAATCCAAACCAGACAGGGCCTCACAACCCCCTCCTGAAAAGAGGCCTAGGACTGAACCCCCTGAACCTCTCTCCTCTGACTATTCCTCAGATGGTTCAGATTTATCTGACCATCAGGAAGGCCCATACTCACCTTACGAGGATTCTGATGCAGAAGACTCCATTCCTTCTGCCTCACCTCCAGAAGAATTTTCATTTGGGGAAACCCTACACTCAATGAGGGAACACTTCCAATGGCAGGGTCAGGATTTTTCTGATTCTAGGAAAAGGCTAAGGACTTTTTTACACTTACCACAGCATAGGCCTTTAGCCATACCACCTGTACTATCAGTTGTTGATGATGCATACAATGATACCAGCACTGCCCCTGATTCTCTACCCCCGGCCCCTGCCAAACCTGACAGATACTACAGGGTCCCGGATTCTCACTTCCACTTGTATAAGGCCCATGCTGCAGACCCAGAAACCATTTCTCAGGGCCCTAAAGGTGTTGCAGCTGCCTCTGCCAAAAACCCACTACCCTCTGAAAGAGAATCTAGAGCATTAGAGAGATGGGGTAAAAAGGTTTATACATCTGCTACTCTTTCTGCCAGGGCTTTAAACTGTCAATTTCACATGATACAGTACCAGGAATTTTTGTTAGATCAGTTGAATAAAAAGCTGGCCTCTCCTGAACCTTTAGACCGTAAGTCCCTTCAGGATTTGGTCCACAACTCTCAGCAGGTCAGTAATCATTTCTTAAAATGTGGCTATGATGCACTGGAGGCTTCATTTAGATCAGCTATGACTGGAACAGTTATTCGAAGGCATGCCTGGTTAAAAGAACAATCCTTACCAGACCATGTTAAGTCTAAACTCCTAGATGCCCCTATGGAGAAACAAAGTTTATTTGGCTCCCCTGCACAGGAGGTTCTAAAGAAAGTGGAAGAAAAAGCAAAATCTGTTCAAACAGTCAAGGATTTTCTGCAGGTCCAACCTCCGAGGTTTAGCAGAAATTGGCCTTCAAAGAATTGGTCTTTTCCAGACACCTCCAGAGCACAGAGAAGCAGAAATAGACGCCCAAGAGGCAGAGGTCAATCTAAGGGTGCCTACAGGGGTCGTCAGTGGCAACCTGCCAACCAGAGAAGTGCCGCCACAGCTGCGACTGCAACCACTTCCACAGGACAGACACAATGACTTGGCTCTGATTCCGCCTACCAGGGAACAACTGGAAGCACCCTTGGGCGGAAAGCTAGCTTTATTTTCAAAAAACTGGCATTACATTACAGGAGACAAATGGACTTTACAAACAATAGACAAGGGCTACAGGTTTCACTTCCACACTCTACCAAAAAGAGAGGAATGCCAAACCTTCCACCAAGCCAGAAATCAGAGGCTCTAAAACAAATCATCAGCTTACTAAGGATAAGAGCAATAGAAAAGGTACCATCTATGGAACAAGGCCAAGGATTTTACTCCAGACTATTCCTTGTACCAAGAAAAGAAAATCAATGGAGGCCTATTCTCGACTTGTCCGCACTGAACACATATCTCATTGTTCCAAAATTCAAAATGCTGACCCTACAGCAACTTCTTCCCATGTTGGGCAAGGAGTCTTGGCTGGTGACTCTAGATCTCAAGGAGGCATACCTGCACGTCCCTATATGACCAGATTGCAGAAGACACCTCAGATTTCTTGCAGGATCAGAGCATTATCAATTCTCAGCATTGCCCTTTGGCTTATCTACTGCGCCCAGAGTATTCACGAAATGCCTGGCATCAGTAATTGCTCATTGCAGACTTCAGGGAATTCAAATCTACCCATACCTGGACGACTGCCTAATACAAGCGGACAACAAGACAAAATTAATAAAGGATTTGGCCAATGTCATACAACTGCTGCAAGTCTTGGGATACGCAGTCAACATGCAAAAGTCAAGACTAGTGCCATCCCAAAGGATAACATTTTTGGGTGCAGAACTGGACACAATAACTCAGATGGTTTTTCTCACAGAGGAAAAACAAAAACAACTACCACTCTATTTCATGGCATTAACAAGACAAACTCAGCTTACTGCAAGGAAAGTCCTGCAGGCCCTGGGTTACATGCCAGGCTGCATATGAGAAAGTTACAATGGTACCTAAGGAATGTATGGTCTCAACACAAACACAGTCTAGAAGCCCTGATACCAATCATTCCATGCCTGAAAAAAGAATTCCTGTGGTGGGCTCAGGCCTGTCAGATAAACAGAGGATTGCCTTTCCACAAACCACATCCAAGGCAGACCATCACCACGGACGCCTCAGACCTAGGCTGGGGGGCACACATGGAAGACAAGTGCATCCAAGGCCTATGGTCCCAAGACCAGCTGAATCTACACATAAATCTAAAGAAGATGCTGGCAGTGAAGCATGCAATCGAGGCATTCAGACCATTCCTCCAGCAAGGACACCTGCTGATACGGACGGACAATACCACAGTCATGTGGTACATCAACAAACAGGGAGGCACACATTCATACCCTCTATGCCGGATGGCAATGGACCTGTGGAACTTGGCCCTGAATCTCAACATCCAACTGCAGGCCAGATTTGTACCAGGGAAAGAGAATTCACTAGCAGACAGCTTAAGCAGGACTACCACGGATGCTCACGAATGGATGTTGCATCCAGATATCTTCAAAACCATAACAAAGAAGTGGGGAATGCCAGAGATAGACCTGTTCGCCTCCCCTCTCAACCACCAACTGAAAAAATTCTGTTCAAGAGTATACCACCCACTTGCCTGGAGGGTGGACTCCCTTTCTTTCAGCTGGAAGGCCCTGACAGTATATGCCTTCCCACCTCTCCCTTTGATGTACAAAGTTCTACTAAAGATCAGAGAGGAACAGCCAAAGGCAATCCTGATAGCTCCAGACTGGCCAAGGCAACATTGGTACCCGCTACTGAGAAGCATGTCTCGGACGCACTCATGGCCTCTACCTCTATGTCCTTTACTTCTAACACAGAACAACTACAAGATCCTGCATCCAAACTTAAAAACGCTGCAGCTAACTGCTTGGAAAATTGCATAAAACAAAACCAACCTGATTTATCTCAGAGGGTTAAGGACATTATCCTGGAGGCTCGCAGACCCTCCACAAGGAAAACATATTCAGCCAAATGGAAAAGATTCCTCATTTGGAGTGCAGAAAAGGGAGAAAATGTCACACTGGCAAACCTAGCACACATCCTGGAATACTTAGCAGAACTGTTCCACAATGGCCTGTCCTATTCTTCCATTAAGATTCATGCATCAGCAATTTCAGCAGAGTACAACATGGATCCTCCTGTCTTCTCTCATCCTCTCCTCAGACAATTTTTGAGAGGGATCAAAATGTAAAGCCTCCAAGGAAACCACCTCTGCCTGCATGGGATCTCAATTTTGTGCTAGAAAATTAACACTTCCCTTTGAACTAGCAGCAACAGCAGACTTACAGTTCTTATCTTGGAAAACTGCCTTCCTGCTAGCAATCACTTCAGCAAGAAGGGTATCTGAGTTACAGGCATTAATGGCAGTGCAGCCTTTCCTTATCTTCCACCAGGATAGAGTGTCTCTGAGAACCAATCCTACTTTTATGCCAAAGGTGGTATCCAGGGTATCCTTGAACCAAGCTATTCATTTACCTACATTCTTCCCCAACCCACAGAACAGGGGAAAACTACTACACACCTTGGATGTACACAGACAACTGCGCTACTATCTGGACAGAACTAAGGCCAGCAGAAAAACTGACCAGCTTTTGGTAGCATATGCAACAGGAGTGCAAGGAAAAGCAATTTCAAAACAGACAATCTCAAAATGGATTGGAAATTGCATTCGATTCTGCTATTCATTTCATGGAAAGATAACTCCTGAAAATATCAGGCCTCACTCCACAAGAGCTACAGCCACCACTACAGCTTTCCTACGAGGAGTGGCTACCAAAGACATTTTAGAAGCTGCTACTTGGAGCTCCGTGCATACATTTGCCAAGCATTATAATCTTCCTTTATACTCCAGATCCCGAGCAGGTTTTGCCACTGCTGTTTTACAAGGGATCTTAACTACACCATCATTATCTTAGTGCCTCCTCCCCCAGTTTGGCTATGGTATTCTACCCATATGTTATGACTGCAGATGCATCCTTGAAGGACATAGTACAGTTTTGTACCTACCATAAATGTAGATGTCTGATAGGTATGCATCTGCAGTCAGGATTACCCACCCTCCTTCCCCTCTGTGGTATTCCTAGGGTACTTACCCCTCTTTTAGCTAACTGGGGGAATCTATTATGGTGTATTTGTTTGTATGTATATTTGTATATATATTTTGCTTTCTACTGTTTGGAACTTTCTACATTGATCCAAATTTAGCCTTCCTAGAGGGCACCTGGCATCTGGGGCAAGAAACACTGAGGAAAATGGCGTCGGCTGATGCCTTTATACCCCAGCAGCTATGACGTCAGGTGAAGTGCGACATCAGCCGAGGCCAGACCCAGACTTTGGAATCCGGCCGACCGAAGGGCTGCCTGAGGCAGGACAACCCATATGTTATGACTGCAGATGCATACCTATCGGACATCTACATTTATGGTAGGTACAAAACTGTACTTTCTGATGCTACTTGTTTTGCAGATGCGCAAAAGTTTCTTGTATGGACACATTATGCTCTGTTACTGAATTTCACTTTGAAATATTTTTATTAACCAAAATAAATATTGTTAATTCCTCACATGCAAATGATTTGTGTTTTTGTATCAGTGAAGGTCTTGTTTTCATATTTTCTAGTTTGTTGAGGCTTCTAACAGTTTCACTGCTTTTTAAAAATTTTGAAGTGTTAATACCATCTACAGAGGATTTATCTTTCACCACGTTCTTTCCAAAGTTTTGCTTTGTGGTAACACATGCTGCCTTTTCATTTGAACTCTGTTCTTTGCTTTTCTTTCAGTACCCTTCAGTCTTAGATAATTTAAGGCAATGCTTGATGCAGGGCCATATGCAAGAGTCAACACCGTACAAAAAAGGGTATCTTCCTTTGAAGAAAGCAAAGACAATTTTAGAAACCCTGAAATGGCTGTCGTGCTCCTAAATTTTGAGTGTTTCTACTGCATGGAAAGGCAGTTTGCTTAGTGCAAATTTTGTATCTAAAAGTTCAAGGAAAAGAGTTGTATAAAATGAGGAGGTGTTCTAAACATATTGATTTCTATGTGGCGTGGAATACAGTGCCTCTTACAGCCTACACACATCCTTGCATTTCAGAGCACTTTCTGAAAAATCAGTTTAATACCATATGATAAACAAATGTAAATATGTTGTGAATAATTAAAGCTATTAATGTAAAAGTAGCAGTATTATTAATAAGAAGTATTCTTTGCAGTAATAATAGTGCGTTCATAGTCTTTCTGTAAATGCTGTACTATATCATAATTCACACATTTCCCAGAATTTTATTTTTGGATAAACATCAACAATCAAATTGTAGTATCTTGGAAACTGTTCAGCCTAGATTTATATGGTCAGAACACTTTTGTTAAACAGATATAAGCTTTCACATGACAACAATAAATTCTTTTACACGCATGCTTATTCAAATAGTTACAGGAATATGAAAAACATGGTTAAATGTATAATTAACAATACAAATAAAACTAAATATCTCTCAAGATGTCAAAATGCAAATTTCAATGACAGTTTTCTTCAACAACATCTAAGGTTTCACCCGATGCTTTGCAGTAATTTGTAAGTCACTTCTTTTTTGAAGTATTAAATACATGTAGAAATATTGTTTATTTTTCTAATTATTAACAAACAGCTAGCCTTTTTTAGGCGGTGTTCCAAAGACCAAATTACCACCATAACAGCTATAAATGAATGCAGTCTGAGGGTCATGCTGCTCAACACTAAAAGTCTAAATTTCAAGATGTGGTCACTTGAAGCACTCCTCAAAATGGAGAACATTTATACTGGTTTAAAGCATCAGAAAGCACCCCCTGTGCTACCAGGCTATAACTCATTCCACACCTTTCGGCCCCAGAAAATGGGCCGAAACTCCAAAGGTTGTGGCGTCTCTATATTCATAAAGGATATGCATACCTCCAGACTAGTAGCCTAGCGTAATGCATCATAGATACTTCAGGTACAACTAACAGTAGGTAAGAGGGTGATTCAGGTCGTAGCCTGCTGTAGGTCCCCAACCATGTCCCAAGACTCTCATTCCACGTTCCTAAGCACCCTGGAAACTATTAGTGTCCAATCCAACACTCTCATACTGGGTGACTTCAGCTACCCCTCCATCAAGTGGGAAAACTACTCATGCTCCAGTACACTTGCCCAACGCTTCCTGGAATTCATTAATTCCAATGCGCTGGACCAGCTCATTCTTACCCCCACTAGAGGAAGCAACATCCTTAACCTGGTTATTACTAACATAGGCAACCATTGCTCAATACCAATAATCAATTCCTCCCTAGTGAGGTCCGACCACAAACTAATTACCATGGAAGTCCACATCTCACCCACACCACCAGCAAAGGTAACCACCATGAAAAACTTCTCCAAAGCTGACTTTGGGCTCCTAAAAACAGAGGTAGTAACTTCACGCCACCCATGCAAATGGAAAATAGGTGCATGACCTCTGAATCATACACCAATGCAGTGTACGAACACATACATAAATGCATGGAACTATAGCCACACCCAACAGAACCAAGACACTCTCCTCCAAAAAAAAGGAAGCCAATGTGGTGGTCCCCTGCCATTAATAAACTCTACAACAGAAGGCAGAAACTGTTGCAGAAAAAGTTGAAGTCCCAAGACTGGAAAAACTCCCTTATTAGCCTCAACAAAAAGTTGCGATCCCTCATCAAAACCTCCAAAGCTAGCTATGAAGGCAGAATAGCGGCAGACACTAAAAACAACCACAAAGCCTTTTACAGTTATATCAAGAATCTCCATGACAATGCCCAGATTTGCTCTGAGTTACTGCACAGTGGTACCTCCTATACTGAGTCAGCAGATATTGCCAACATATACTTCCGCGGTGGTGCAGCAGTAACGTTGTTGCCTCACAACAAGAGCTTCTCCCGTTCGATTCTTGTCTGGAGTGCGGGGAGTGCCTTCTGTGTGGAGTCTGCATGTCCTCCCCATGGTTGGGTGGGCGTTCGAAAGACATGCGTAAATGGGTGTGCCTTCGTTGAAGGTTGAATATTGAGCTGGCACCTCGGCGTTCGTGAAAATCTACTGCCAATCATTAGCGGACCGGAGTTCCGCTGTGGCGACCCCTAACTGGGAAAAGCCAAAAGACAACAACAACTGTCTGACAGATTCAATGCCAACTTTACCTCCCCCCAAGGACCAATCACAATACCAGAAGAATGCCAGGCACCCAGCATTACTGCAGCACAGCTTAAAGCTGCATTGTCCGAGGCCATACCTCCCAACCATACCGATTTACTCGTTTTTTACCGAGTTTTGGGGTCCAAATGAAGGGATGCCACAATTCCCAAGTGGCACCCCTTCATTTCCGATTTTTTTGCTTTATTTTTTTATGTTTTGAATTTTCCATGCTGTCGGAGCTGACGTCATCACATGCGCGATGACGTCAGCTCCGTCAGCGCTACCAGCCAGTCGGAATTGAGCTCAAGGAGCTCACATCATCATTTCCGACTGGCTGGCTGCGTGTGGGAATTACAGGTTGGCTTTACTTTCGAATTACAGGCTGGCTTTAGTAAACTGCTTTGCTTGCGCCGAGAATGGAAGAACTAAACTGCTTTGCTTGCTGCCAAGAAAGAAAAGCTTTGCCGATAAGAACGGGCTGGTTTTGGACGTTTTTGCTTTGCTTGCTGCCGAGAATGGAAGAACTAAACTGCTTTGCTGCTACCGCCGTAAACAGACTTTACTTTGCTGCTGGGCTGGTTTTGGATGGACTTTAGGTCAGGAAACAGCAAAGGGGGTGTGTGTGTGCTAGGGATAGTAAAGGCAAGGTATTCCATACAATGAGTACAGATTATATACGTCTGTGAATAGAAATGTGCAGTTCCAAGTATAGTTCATGTGCTTTTTCCAAATCTATGTACATTTGTAAATAACTTTTTGGGATTACAGAAAAAAAGAAAGCTTACTTCCACATGTCACCTTGTACCCTTCTATAACTTACATGCATTTCATAAATTAAATATTTTACTTCCACAGTGTATGCCATTTAGTTCTGCACATATAGCAGCAGATTTCACAATTACTGAAAGCATTAATAATGTCATGTCAAAATGATATAGTTACTGAAATGAACAAATTATGCCTTTTCCCTCTCTTTCTTTCTAATCTTACTTATTTTTATGTTCATCCATTTATGCTTTACTATAGCATAGGTAATGGAATAATGTCATGTGACTGAGCTTGATTCCTTCTATAAAACAAGGTTTGATTCCCACATCTTGCTGCTGCATACTTAGAGGTCACACAGTTTCTGTAATTAATGCCATTGCCTATCTTCTCTCATTCAGTTCTGACAGAAAAAAACATATTTTTGTTTATGAATGGGGTCAAATCATTGTAAATGCATAGTGATTGTCCATCTGAAAATAAAACTCCCTCAGTTTAGTTTATAAATAGAAAGGAAAAGAGACAAAGGACAGGAAGAAATTACTGCAGGCACATATCTGTGCAGTATGTGTGTGTGTGAGAAAATGCCCCACACCTGGTGGCTAGAGGTATTTAGGCTCAAACCCTGTACCTTTGCTACAGGGTAAAAAGAGCCTAAAGTCCCTAGCCACCACCATTTCCGATCTTTGCCTACATTTTTTTTGTACTAAGAGTTGAGAGCTATGGTGAGTAGTGACAACAGAATTTGTATTCCCCCATTATTGGCTTTGTTGTTTGTCCAGGTTTTTTGTACTAACAGGTTGAGAGCCATGGTGAGAAGTGAGAACTGAATTCACTAAATGATGGCCATTAAGTTTCACTCTTCCTATTGTTTAACCTGCTGATTTAGCATAGTGGTATGTTGCACTGACTGTAGTGTATAGTGTTCTGGGTTCAAGACTTGCCAATAATATGTATGGTGGTAACACAACATTTTATTCTAGCAACTTTCCAGACTTATACAAGCAATGTTTAAAATGTGCCCCTGGTCTTTGAACTTTTGCCCCCCCCAAAGAAAACCTGAAATTGAAAATAAGTGTGAGAAGCTGTGCAAGATGCCAATGGCTTACACTACTGTCATTCTGTTTATAGTTTGGGTGTGGAAGTAGACTTTTATGATAGAAATGTTCTGAATTGGGCAGTTTTGTAATTATTGGTTCATGCATTTTCTTTCATTGCCTACAGTACAGCCTACTGGAAAAATGTTCATTCAAACAATAAATTTAAAATGTGCTCTGTCTAACAAGTGTGCTGTATTATGCAAGGAATATTACTTAAAGTCAGGAAGGTATCAATGAAAAGAACACATGTATGATGTTCATCGTGTTACACTGCTGCAGTCATTACAGTTGGATTATCCTGCCGTCAGGCGGTTCCCCAGTCAGCATGAGTTCCAAAGTCTTGGTCCGGCGTCGGTTGCTGTCGCCTCCTCCCTGACGTCAGTGCAACAGGGGTATATAAGATGCAGCCGACGCCATTTTCTTCAGTCTTTTTTGCCGTATGGTACCCGAAGCAAAAGCAGTTCGCAAGTGCCGGTCGGCCGTCTCCTGAGATTTTCATTCCAAATCCAGAGCTGAAGTCTTCTACAAAGCTAAGTACCCCGTTGGGGAAACTTTTTCTTGCCTCAGACCGATGTCAGTAAAAGTTAATAACTGTATTTCTTGTGGGAAGCAAATACCTCATAAGGATTTCCATTCTTATTGTATCCCATGCCTAGGCCCAGACCACGACGTCACTGGTTGTCGGTTTTGTGCTAGGTTTAACAAGCTCACTACTGAATGTCAGTTTGATTTTGCCCGACATTATTTTGGTAGAAAATTCAATTATACCATGCCGTCGGAAATTCCGACGACCGGAATACATAAAAAGCACAAAGACAAGGATAGGCATCCGAGGCCCAAAACTGATGACGAAGCCTCTTCTAGGCCAGTCGCCGGTTCTCCGGTTTTCAGCGAGGTGCCTTCGCAGCCCCTGATGACCGCTTCTGTAGAACCACAGGCCGCCTCTGACTCCCACTTGGAGATGACTGGGCCTTCGGACGCACAAGTTATTCAGCCTACCGAAACTAACCCTTCAGAGGGATCTGGAGTAGCTGAGCTGCCCGCAGCTTCAGAGGGTGTTTTCAGACCTACTCAGTTGAGCATTAAACCCTCTGCTAAGTCTAAACCAGCTTTAAAATCTAAGAAACAAATACAGCATTCTCCAGCACAGGCCTCCATGCCTAAGAAACAAATGCTCAAAATGGCCGAAGACCTAATCACTCTGATCAGGGGGTCCCATCCCTCTCCTGATAAAAGGCCTAGACAGGATGCAGACTATGACTCATTCGACCAGGTGTCCATCTCCTTCCTCAGACCTAGAATATTCTTTACCCCCTTATGAGGATTCTGATGCTGAGGAGTCAATTCCATCAGCCTGTCCGCCTGAGGACTACTCCTTTGGGGAAACCTTGCATACCATGAGGGAGCATTTCCACTGGGAAGGCCAGGATTACTCAGAATCCAAGAAAAGGCTCAGAGACTTCCTTTTATTACCCCAACACAGACCCCTTGCTATTCCGCCAGTGTTAGATATTGTGGATGATGTGTATACTGAATCCAGCTTAAACCCTGATTCCTTACCTCCAGCCCCAGTTAAACCTGACAGATACTGCAGAGTCCCTGACTCACGCAAATTTCTATACAAAAGCTCTGTGGCTGACCCTGAAACTATTTCTCAGGGACCCAAAGGGGTTAAGGCCTCATCAGCCAAGAACTCAGTTCCCTCTGACAGAGATTCCAGAGCATTAGACAGATGGGGAAAGAAAGTATATACATCTGCAACTTTAGCAATGAGAGCCTTAAATTGCCAGTTTCACATGCTAAAATATCAGCAATTTTTACTGTCTCAGTTGAAACAAAACATGCTTCCAGATTCAGATCCTCCTACTTTTAAAGAAATGCAGGATTTATTGCATGCAGCTGAACAGGTGGGAAAACATACTTTGCAATGTGGTTTTGATTCTTTAGAGGCCTCCTGTAGAGCAGCAGTTACAGGATCTGTCATTAGAAAACATGCTTGGTTAAAGGAACATACGTTCTTATTGGATGCACCTTTGCAGCAGGATGTGTTATTTGGAGTAAAGGCAGAAGAGGTATTAAAGAAAATGGAGGCTAAGGCAAAATCTTTGCAAATGGTGAAGGATTTCTTACAGGTTTAGCCTCCTAGATTTAGCAGAAATTGGCCAACTAAGAATTGGTCCTTTCCAGTTACAGACAGACCTCAAAGGGGCGGATACAGACATTCAAGAAGTAGAGGTCAACCACAAGGTCCTTACAGGCCTCGACAGTGGGTTGCATCAGGCCAGAAAGAAGGGGAAGACAGGCCCCAACCATATAAAAAGCAGCCCCAATGACTTCCCACTACAGCTGCCAAGCAACTCTCTCATGGCAGCCCCCTTGGGAGGAAAACAGGCACTTTTCTATCACAATTGGCATATGATCACCAAAGACAAATGGGTTCTCAACATTGTATCTCAAGGTTACAGGTTCCACTTTCACACTCTGCCAAGGTTAAAAGGAATGCCAAATCTGCCACCAAATCAATGGGCAGAGGCTCAAAAACAAATGGCAGCACTCATGGATGAGAGCTATTCAAAAGGTACCACCACAGGAGCAAGGACAAGGATTTTACTCGAGACTCTTTCTGGTTCCCAGAAAGGACAAAGCCTGGAGGCCCATTCTGGATCTTTCTTCTCTAAACACTTACCTGGATGTTCTGAAATTCAAAATGTTGACACTACAGCAACTTCTTCCCATGCTGGGCAAGAAAGCTTGGCTCGTGACATTGGACCTCAAGGAGGCATACCTGCATGTCCCTATCAGACAAAACTGCAGAAGATACCTCAGATTCATAGCTGGTTCAATGCACTATCAATTCTCTGCACTGCCCTTTGGCTTATCTATGGCGACCAGGGTCTTCACAAAGTGCCTGGCACCAGTAATTGCATTTTGCAGACAGAAAGGAATTCAAATGTATCCATACCTGGACGACTGCCTGATTCAAGCAGAGAGCAAGGACATTCTTCTAAAGCATCTGGCATTTGTAAAAAAGTTATTAAGTTGCCTGGGGCACACAGTAAACAAAAAGAAATCAAAACTAGTGCCCTCACAATAGATAATATTCCTGGGTGCCAGCTTGAACACAACTGCCCAGATGGCTTATCTCACGCCAGACAAGCAAGGACAACTGACAATTCTTTCAACTGATGGCAACAAAGACACAACTCCCTGCAAGAAAAATTCTGCAGGCCTTGGGTTACATGGAATCTTGCATATTACTAATTCCATATACCAGACTGCATATGAGGAAACTACAATGGTACCTAAAGAATGTATGGTCTCAACACTGTCAAAGTTTGGAAACAGTTATACCACTAATTCCTTGCCTTCAACAGAAGTTTAAATGGTGGGCTCAAGCTTGCCACCACAACAAGGGACAGCCTTTTACTCAACCCACAGCCAGGCAAACACTGACAACAGATGCATCGGACTACACCTGGGGAGCACACATGGCAGGCAACTGTATTCAGGGCAAGTGGCCCGCAGAACAAAGGCATCTTCACATCATTCAAAAAGAGATGCTAGCTGTACAAAATGCCCTTATAGCTTTCAAGGACCTGCTGCATCCAGGACAATTACTACTAAAGACAGACAACACTACAGTTATGTGGTACATAAACAAGCAAGGGGGCACTCACTCCTACCCCCTCTGCAGGCAAGTCATGACCTTGTGGAACACAGCCCTAAACTATCACATTCATCTGCAAGCACAATTCCTGCCAGGAGAGAAAAACACTCTGGCAGATGACTTAAGTAGAAACATCATGGATCCCCACGAATGGGAATTGAATCCACAAATATTCAGAATGATAACACAGAAATGGTGGAGCCCGGACATAGATCTGTTTGCATCCCCAATGAACTGCCAGCTACAGAAATTTTGCACAAGGAGTTACCATCCACGAGCATGGAAAGTGGATGCCCTCTCATTCAGCTGGAAAAACCTACAAGTGTACACTTTCCCACCACTATCTCTCCTGCCAAAGGTACTCATAAAAGCCAGGCAAGAAGAGCCAAAGATGATCCTGATTGCACCAGACTGGCCACGCCAGCACTGGTACCCAATCTTAAAGAACTTAGCACAAGGACCACCCTGGATTTTGCCTCATATCCCACATCTGCTGACTCAGCACAACAATCAGATACTTCACAGCCAGCTAAAGACTTTAAATCTGGCTGTATGGAAGATTCCTTAGTCAAGCAAGCAATGCCGCTCTCCAAAGCTGTTATGGATATCATTCTGGAGGCCAGAAGGCCTAGTACCAGGAAAGCCTGTTCAGTTAAATGGAAGAGATTCTGTGCCTGGAACCAGGCTCACAGCCTTGACCCTCCTGTCCCATCCCAAACATTCCTCAGATACTACAATACTTAACTGAGATGCTGGACAAAGGCCTATCCTTCTCATCCGTCAAGATCCACGCCTCTGTCATCTCTGCTCATTACAACACTGATCCACCAACTTTCTCTAATCCTCTGTTAAAACAGTACCTCAGAGGGGCTAAAAACATAAGACCGCCCCATAGAGCACCTACTCCAACTTGGGGCCTCAACTTTGTTTTGGAAAAATTCACTTTACCTCCTTTTGAGCCAGCTAACACAGCAGAATTAAAATATATCTCTTGAAAAACTGCTCTGCTCTTGGCAATAACATCAGCACGAAGAGTTTCAGAATTACAGGCACTAATGGCAGTGGAACCTTTTCCTCATTTTCCACCAGGACAGGGTTTCTCTAAGAACTAACCCTACGTTTATACCAAAGGTGGTATCCAGTGTGGCTGTAACCCAAACTATTAATTTGCCAACTTTTTATCCAAAACCAAAGAATAAGGCTGAGAGACTACTGCATTCCTTGGACATTCACAGGTAGTTACACTTCTACTTGGACAAAACCAAAACTTTCAGGAGATCTGAGCAATTATTGGTAGCATATGCTGCAGGAGCACAGGGAAAAGCCATTTCAAAACAGACTATTTCAAAATGGATAGGACATTGCATACGTTTCTGCTATACACACCATGGGAAACCTGTACCTAGCAACATTAGATCTCACTCCACCAGGGCAACAGCCACTTCAACTGCCTACCTCAGAGGAGTACCTACCAAGGATATTTTGGAAGCAGCAACTTGGAGTTCTGTGCATACCTTCACCAAGCATTACCATCTGCCTCTATATTCTACTGGCTTCGTCACTGCAGTGCTGCAGGGCCTTATAGCCACTCCTAATGCCTTATAGAACCAGCCACCCTACCTCAGCTTTGGGATTCTACCCAAGTGTAATGACTGCAGCAGCGTAACACGATGAACATAGTACAGTTTTGTACCTACCATAAATGTAGATGTTCGAGTGTATACACTGCTGCAGTCCAGGTTACCCTCCCTCCTTCCCCTCTTACTTGCTGGTACGTACCTATGTCTTCTACCCTTTACTACCTATGTGGACTATTTGCTGGTAGCTGAAAGCTGTTGTTTGCTTTTCTTATGTATGTTTTATTAGCAATTTGAATTGCCTACCTATTTGGGGGGCACCTGACACCTGGGGCAAGAAAAACTGAAGAAAATGGCGTCTACTGCATCTTATATACCCCTGTCACACTGACGTCAGGGAGGAGGCAACAGCAACTGATGCCGGACCAAGACTTTGGAACTCAGGCCGACTGGGGGAACCGCCTGACAGCAGGATAACCCAAGTGTAATGACTGCAGCAGTGTATACACTCGAACATCTACATTTATGGTAGGTACAAAACTGTACTTTTCTTGTTTTGTGTGCAAGGGGCCAATGATTTGAAAACAGCCCAAAGGTAATCTTTAACCACCACTGGCCAGATGCATTTTCTTTGGATGTAGTATGGGTTTCAATGCTGTTTCAATGAATGTGAGTTTTAAGGGCAGAAAAGTTTTAATGCCAAGTCTATTTTCATTGTGAGACAGTATTGCTTTATCAGATGTCTGTTAGTGTTTGTGCATTGATGTGCATCAAAATGTAAAAATAAAATCCAAATAATCATTGTAAAAGTAAAGCAGTATGCACACATTAGTGTTTATGGTAAATGGGGTGAAATAGCCAGGTAATGGGACATTGGAATGGCTGCAGGGGGACTCTGGTGCCATATTTTGGTTGTCTGTTCTTCGGTTTGTATTCGAAAGTTGGTATCCCACAGTTCCATGGGAGTGGGTGGGGTTACATAATTATGTATGTAAATTAGATGTTAATCAGCATACAGATTTGTACCTACTTTTCATGGGCCTTGTCCAGATTTTTGATGTTTCCAGGTTGAGAGGTATGTCCAAGGCTAAGAATACAGCTTCCATGGGACCCGACAATATCCCTGGCAGTGTTCTACATGAACTACAAAGTGAAACTGGCACCACACCTGTGTGCCCTTTTCAGTCACAGCCTCACCTCAGGCTTTTTCCTTACAGAATGGCGCACTGCTACAGTCATCCCTCTCCTTAAAGCCTTAAAGGAGGAGTGATTACAGACCCTGGGAATTATCACCCCATTAGCCTGATAAGTCTGATATGTAAGGCTATGGAGTGCATCATCATGGACCTAATTAACAAGGATATAAGGAATCTCCAAACTCTGGATCCCATGCAGTTTGGTTTTGCGAAGGGTAGATCATGCCTGCTCAACCTGGTTGACTTCTTTGAGTCAGACACCAGAGCTGTGGATGAGAGCAAGGCAGTTCATACAGCCTACCTCGATCTGGCCAAGACTTTTGATACCATTCCCCACTCAGGAATTATTGATAAACTCATAAAACTAGGCATCAATCCCTATATCACTAGGTGGGTTGTAAATTGGCTCACAGAACCTACGGTGTGAAAGTAGCAGACTCCAAGTCAGACTGCTGACCAGTCACAAGTGGAGTCCACAAGGATTGGTCCTGGGTCATCTCCTGTTTGGCATCTACTTCTCAGAAGTCCAGGCCAACACAGAGGGACTCTGGCTGACCAGGATCACCGACGATTGCAAGCTGGGAGCCATTATTAACTCCCCAAGTGATGTAGACATCTTACAGAAAGACCTCACTGAGACCAACAACTGTTGTCGAAACCATGGCCTTAAGCTTAATGCCAAAAAATGCATCATCATTCCCTTTGGGAAAACTCAGTTCTCACTAATTACCACATTGATGGTAGCCCACTGAACACTGAAGGCATTATAAGAGATCTGGAGACACAGGTTGACAGCAACCTCTCCTTTGACCACCACATTGCCACTCTGGTCAGAAAGCCCTATGTGGTACATCTCATTAACACGGGTTTTGCATCCAGGAAGAAAGAGGTCATCATCTCTCTCTACTCTTCCCTCATTAGACCAATCATTGAGTATAATGCCCCATTTGGCTTGTACCTCACTAAACACCTGCAACAGCTGGAAAGGCCACAGAAATACCTCATGAAGAGGATCCTAGGCCTTAAACACATGCCCTACATGGACAGACTCTGTCTCATATCGTCTGTTAAGAGGTGATCTGTGCTTGACTTACAAAGCCATGTCTGACCCAGCCCTGTTAGAAATGTTACACCTAAAAATCCCAATCCCGCTGCACCACATGCTCCAGGAACCTCAACCTCATTGCCACAATCAACAGAACATGCTGGAGGGACAGGTTCATAACCCAGAGACTGCCCATGCTATGGAATAGACTTCCCATACATGTCAGTCAGAGCACCTCACTGGCCCTTTTCAAGAGAAATCTTAGAGTGGATGGGAAATAGAATGTTCACCCCGGGATCACTCCAGTGGCTATACTTGATTGAAGCACCGGGAACTAATGGTGGCATGATGCCAGGGCACTTCTATGGGCTACTCTTGTAAAGGCTCCAGGGCCATTGGCCTAATACACATCTATGAACCTATTATTTCCAATGTAGTGCGGTAGAACTGGACATTGGCAGTTCATTTTTCTGTCTCCCAACATAACATTTCTTACCTTATCCCTCAACAGCCTATAGGTCAGTTTTGAAAATGTAGACATAAATATGAATAATAAATGGAAAATGTTCATTTCTCTATTGCAGGACATCCTAGGTTAACAGTCTTAGTGCTATTTTGTTAATTATTCCTTGCTCTTCCCAGTACCACTTATTATCAGCTGGTAAGTCACTTAGTTAAAAAAGCCAGACTCTAAAAAGGAATGGACACCTTAAGACACAATGGGTATCACCTGGAAATGTACAAAATGCGCTATAGGCTTACTTTCACACAAGTTTGTCTATGATAAGCTTCTAGATGATTCACTCTTATTTTTGTTTCTGGAAAATTTAAGAGATGAATTCTAAACGAGTCTACATTTCGATGGCAGCTTTATGTACGTCAGTTTTATCTGACTCCTTAAGTGTTCCCTGAAGTGGTATGGAGACATGGTGTTTCCTATCCATGGGTTCTAATCTCATTCTCCTGCTGTAAAGCTAATTGGTCTGCCTTCTTCTGTATGTTGCAGGTGTTTTATTTTTTTTTCTTTATCTGTATGATTTTCTTTTTCCTCACAAAAATATGTTCCGTTATTGATGTCATGGTTTAAATAATTAATTTCTCCCTTTACATGGCTCTTATATTAATGAACTCTGATATTGTTTGTGCTGAAATTTCAGTCTGATGTAATTTTTATAGAGCTCAGGCATGTTGTATGATTTCTCTTGAGGAAACAACAACAACAAAAAAGCACAAAATGAGATCCTCATGCTGTGCTATTCGGAGTGTTTTGAATGGTATCATAGAAATGTTAATACACTGCATGGGCCTGTGAACCAGAAAACACATGGAAAAACTCAATGTTCTCTTCAGATGCAATGGAAAACCAAAGCTGTAAGAAAGATATGTTACTGCAGGGCAGCTGTGCCTCTGGTGAGATGACCATTTGTACAGTAGCAGGTCAGCATAAATAATTCTGTTAAAGCAATTTGCAGACTGTTGTAGTCTGCACCAAAGCTGTCATCTGATACAACACTGCAAGACATTTTCACAATGTCAGATAACGCCTTCAACTAAGAACATGAGAAGAGGTAAATATACGAAACACAAAGTAAGCCTCAAACATGGAGGCACACACTGCACAGCAGTTATTACTTGGTATGGTCAGTGCACAGCATATGTATATGCTCACTCACACCTATTCATATGTATGCACGTACAGGTATACCTGCCCACATTAGTGTTGCAGCTGAGATATACAAAAATGCTGTCATACCCCATTTCAGAGGTTGATGGAACACAATTGCTTGACAGTTATTCGGATTAGCAAGATTATCTTGTTTGGTTCAATTCCCGGATGTTGACCTCTTCAGTTTGTAATTGCATGCTGACAGTGATTCGCTGTATGTGGGCTTTTCTGTATGGTTGTTTGACTGCAGAGTTGGTATGCATAAGTAAGGAATCCTAGTGGATTTTTTTGAGTGCCGTTTTTTTTTTTTTTTTTTTTTTGCGTGTGTTTTGTGAAATGAAATATTCATGGTATTTAGATCTGATGAAAAATTGTGGAAATGATCGGGAGGTATAGGATAAGCTTCCGACAGCACAACCAAGTAGGGCTGTAGAGTGCAGCCAGACACTGATGTCAGTCAGTAGAACACCATTATGAGATGCATATGGGTCCTGGACTGCAGAAGTTAGTATTAGTCTTTATGCAGTTTGAAAGGGTTTTTGAGTTGTATTGTCCACTCCTTTATACCAGGCACACCCACCTCAAATGAATTGCTGTACAAACCTGTTCCATAGATTTTCACATCACTAAGATGCTCACACATAGACACAGATGTATATATGAAAGGGAGAAATACTGTTTGTCCCTTGTAGTGTCTGACTTCACAGACAGCCCCATTACACACAATTTCTCTGAATACTGTTGAACTGCAGAGTACAATAAGGCAATATTCTGCACCTTGTAACTTCCCCCATGTTGTTGTAGCAGCTGTAGCACTGCTATTGTGCAGAACCCATGGGCTGCTGAGTTATGTGCCATCCAAATCTCCAACAATGTTCTTTGAACACACATGGCACTGTGGCTGTATAGGATGTACAGCTGTGCTGTAAGATTTCTTTTGCTTTGTAGGGTATACATGCTGCAAAACAGTATGATGTTATGTGGTCCAATCTCGCCTACATTCTTACTCACGGGGTTCGGAGCTGAACATCGGCTCCGACTCGGCCAACTTATTTTTCTAGCACGAAGTCTCTAATTGGCTGGGCTAACCTGGTATCCCATGTTGCACTGCTCCATAACCCCAGATCTCATTGGCCGCTCATGTAGCTAGGACGTGGTCTCGCTTGGCTGTGGTTAAGTAGCTTTAAAACTTCTTTTTTCTCACTGAAAATTGTGTTTTTTCCTCACAAAAGCTATTTTAATAGCTGATTGCTCTTGCTATTGACGTATTTTTTGTGGTGTGAGTGATTTGTTTTGTGGTGTCCCTCTGTTCCTACTGGCTAGGCACGTTTAAGTTAGAGGACCTAATCCTCCCTCCGTTGTGTAGTTAGTCTGTTCCTGTGAAATGAAAGCGTTTTGTCCCTTGCTTCTGTGTGTGTCTTGTTAGTTGTGTCAGGAATCGTTTGACTTCGAGATTCTTGTCAACGGTTGTTAGCGGTAGTTTCCCACCTTAACCATTGTTGGTCTAAGGTCCTGTTTCTGTGGTGTTGTGTACTGTGGTTTTGCTGATATGTCAAAGGATCAAAAGGAACACAAACCCTCCAGGTTTAAGAAGTGTTCTAAATGCAGCTACAAGATGTCCATAACAGATGGACATGCCATTTGTGCATACTGCCTGGGGGCTATACATTTACAAGAGTCCTGTAGCTTTTGTCACGCATTCAGCCCAAGGGTGCTACAGGAAAGAAAAAATAAACTTATACTGAAGGGCCTTCTAAAGCCTTCCTTTGAGGAGTCCTTGGACTCTTCCTCTGGTTCACAGACTAAAGCCAAGACTTCTAAGGCTAAGAAGAGATCTCCGGCTCCATCTGTTTCATCGGAGCCACCGGAGAAGACTACCAAATTGGATTCTACCTCCTCGGCTCCCTTGTTCTCGGGGCCGCAGGAGGTAGCTGTGGTTCTTGAATCAGCCTCGGCTCCAATCCTGTTAGAGCCCATTCGGAGCCGGTCTCCTAGTGTCAGACAAGGATCTCCAGATAGGAGATCACAGTCACCTTCTCCTCCAAATTCTCCAGACTCTCTGATTTGGATGTGGATAGGGTGGTCCAGAGGCTCCTGCAGTCACCGGTTTTGGCAAAATTATTTTTGGCTCCGACCCAGTCGACTCCAGAGCCAGTCCCGATGAGTGCACCCATGTTTCCTCCTCTGAGCACCTCCTTGTCTTTGGAGCCGAGTGTTCTGGTGGCTCAGATACCTCTTAAGGCTTTATCAGTGCCGACGTCAGCTTCTACTATGTCGGCTCCGTCCTCTGGTTTCGGAACCCGGGTTTCCTCTGTCGGGCCCAAGGGGGATACTTCGGGACTTTTGTCAGTTCTGAGCCTCCCTCTTGGTGCTTCGGCTCGGGGAACTTCAGCTGCGGTCTTGGCCTTGGAGGTTGGTCGATCCTCGGATTCGGGGGGACCCGCCTTCAAGGCCATGAGGAGCGCACTGGCCAGATCCTCAGTGACATCACCCGGATCGGTCATTCCATCCCCTTCTACTCTGGCAAGAGCCTCTGATGCCCGCTATCGTTTGACTGCAGAGCCCCAAGGTCTGGGGATACCCCCATGAGCGGTCCCCAGCTTTCTGAGAGCCCCTCGGAGTCTGTGCCTGAGGAGCCCCCAAGAAAGAAGTCATGCAAGAGGAAGTACATAGACTCCCAGGATGAGTCTCTCACCTCTGATACCGACCTCGAAGAGTCAGAGGGGTCCCCCAAGTCATCCTCCGATGACGTCTTTCTCCGACATCCTGGAGATTTTGAGGCAGAGAGGCGGCTGGTTGTCCAAAACCCCCCTCTGAGGAGGAGCCGGTATTCCTCAAGGCCTTTGGGGCTCAACCCTCCGCCTCCTGAGTGTCTCCACCCTTCGATGAGCTCCTAGATTTGATCTGTCAAAGGGCGTGGGAGACTCCTGACTCAGTGGAACCTGTACCAAGGTGCCCTAATAAATTTCTTTCAGCTCCCCCTGGGAAAGAGTTCCTGTCCAAAGGGGTTTCTGTGGATGCCATGGTGGTGGCAGCGGGCCACTCAGCAGGAAGTAGCCGAGTCTTCTTCCTCCGTCCATCCTCCTAACAAGGAGTCCAGGAGTATGGATCGGTATGGGAAGCATACCCTCTCTTCAGCGACCTTCACACTTCGGTGTCTGAACTATCTTTGTCATTTTACTCGGCTTCAGAGAGATCTCCTTAAAGAGTTAGGAGATACTCTAATGGGTAACATACCTGAGGCGTTAACACAGATGGTTAACGCCCAGTTGTCTACTCTTGGCTCAATTGTCAACTCGTCCATGAGGCTCATATCTTATGCGGTCGAGGGGGTGAGCAGGGCAGCTAGCTCAGGTGTAGCCCTTAGGAGGCAAGCCTGGATGCGCCTGTGTCATTTTGCGGAGGCCTTCAAGTCTTCCTTCACTGACGCCCCCTTTGTCGGGTCCTCACTCTTTGGGACCAAAGTGAAAGACACCCTCACCAGATGAAAGCAAGAGGGAAAGACGCTGTCTGCCGTAGGGATCAGTTTTTCCCTCCCATCTAGGCCTTACTCCAAGGCTCAGAGGGGAGGAAAAATGTGGTTCAAAAAGTCACAGAAGTCTTTCCCTGCCGGTCAAGGTGAGTCCCCCTCCAGAGGCAGAGGAGGGGGTGGCTATTCTGGGAGACGCTGCCCTAGGGGCAGAGGAGGCCCTCGCAGTTTGGGAGACCGTGATTTCTTTCGCGGGACTTCCTATCATCGTCCCTGATGTATTGCCCAACTGTGCTATTCCGGAGCCAGTCGGGGGCCGCATTTCGTTGTACCCGGAAGCCTGGGCAAGTATCACTCAGGATCGATGGGTGCTTCGTATAGTTACCAGAGGTTATTCCATCCCTTTATTGTCAGACCCTCCTCCACCCAAGAGAATCCCAGACGTTCCACCCAGTCAAAGGGATCACGCAACACTAGAAATTTTAAAGTTGCTGGAAAAAGGAGTCATCCAACCTGTCCCCTCAGACCAGATCAGATTAGGGACTTACTCAACACTCTTTTTGGTGCCGAAAAAAACAGGGGACCTGAGACCCATCTTGGATCTCAGCCGACTGAATTGCTATGTTCTAAAGTCCAAGTTCCGAATGGTCACCCTTCAGTCTATTTTTCCATTACTTGGAAAAGAATTATGGATGTGCTCCATCGACCTCAAGGATGCTTACTACCATATCAAAATGGACAGGGCATCCAGGAGTCAATTACACTTCTGGCTGGGAGCCAGTCATTTCCAGTGTCATGCCCTGCCCTTTGGCCTCACCACAGCCCCCAGGGTGTTCACCAAGTGTTTGGCAGTGGTGACAGCTCACCTGAGACGTCAAGGATTCCAAGTGTTTCCATACCTGGACGACTGGCTCCTCACTGCCCCCACCAGGCATCTTCTCATTCAGGCCAGGGAAAAGACCATTGCCCTTTGTCATCAACTAGGAATTACCTTGAACTGGGGAAAGTCTGCCTTGCTGCCCTCACAATGTGTCACATTTATAGGTGCAGAGCTAGACACCGTTCATATGCGGGCGTTCCTGCCTCAAGAAAGGATAGAGGTGTTGCAGGGTCAGGTTCGCACGTTGCTACCCCTCAAGAAGGTTCAGGCCAGATGGGGTCCTACAGCTCCTGGGATCCATGGCAGTCACCATTATGTTAGTGCCCCTAGCCAGATTACACATGAGGCTTCTGCAGTGGCTCCTCTCTGCCCAATGGTCCTTTCAGAAACTTCCCCTGTCCCATTTGATTCTACTCACCGATCAGTGCAAACAGGACCTCTGTTGGTGGCTGCGGTCCACCAACTTGAACAAAGGTAATCCATTTATTCCTATGACTCCGGTTGCCACTGTGACCACGGACGCCTCCCAGATAGGGTGTGGGGGGGGCATTATCTTGGCAGGATGGTCCAAGTCACCTGGCAGGATCACGAGGTACATCTGCACATCAATGTTCTAGAGATAAGAGCAGTGTTACTGGCATTGCAAGCACTGCAGAGCTCTCTTCCCCTAGGAACGATTGCGATCCACTCGGACAACATGTCCATAGTATGGTACCAGAACAAGCAAGAAGGAACCAGGTCTTACCTCCTATGCAGAGAGTCTATGCAGAGAGTCCATGCGAGTGTGGCAGTGGGCAGTGTCTTCATGACGGTTCCTAGTGGCAACGCACATTCTGAGTAAGGCCAATGTGATAGCAGACAGGCTAAGCAGATCTATTCTGATGCCTTACGAGTGGTCCCTGAACGCCAAGTTGCGGAACAGATTTTCAACAGGTGGGGTCAGCCTTGCTGCGACCTTTTTGCCAATCCCCACAATACCAAGTGCAGCAACTACTTGTCACCCAGGGATGCTCTAGTCCACGATTGGCCTCCCGGTCTGCTCTATGCTTTCCCTGCATTTCCTCTGCTACCAAGAGTGATTCAGAAAGCCATTTCCTTGGGAAGCAAGATGATTCTGATTGCCCCACACTGGCCTCGCCAAGTCTGGTTCTCCTTTCTTCATCAGTATGCAGTGGACAGTCCTTGGACTCTGGACCCAGCACCAGACCTACTGACACACATGTCGGGACAGTCCCATCCCTCCCTGCCGACCCTCAGGTTGACAGCCTGGCTACTCCACTTCCATCTTTAGTCAAACTTCATCGTTTTTCACCTGAGGTAGTACACATTTTATCTTCTTCTCATAAATCTTCTACCAGGAAGATTTACTCCAGCAAGTGGAAAAGATTTTCAATTTGGGCTCAGGCCAAGGGACTGAATCCTTTCACAGCCCCCATCCCTGCTGTCTTAGATTTTTTATCTACACTTTTTCAGCAGAGGTTCTGCTCCTGCTACCATTAAGGTCCAGCTGGCCGCTATTTCTAATTTTCATACCTCTTACGAACCTTTTCTCATGGCTCATAAGCTATGTAAGGCCTTTTTGAGGGGCATGTTGTTGCTTTGGCCTCCTGTGTCAGAACCCATCATGCCATGGGATTTAAATTTTGTTTTACAGGCCCTGACTTCATCACCTTTCGAACCAGCTGCCACCTGTGAATTAAAAGTTCTGTCTTGGAAGACTGCATTCTTAATAGCTATCACATCAGCCAGACGGGTGTCGGAGATTCAAGCGTTGTCCATCAAATCCCCGTATTTAATCTTTCATAAGGACAGGGTTTCCTTGAGACCTAATCCGTCCTTCCTTCTGAAGGTAACCTCTGCCATTAATCTCAATCAGTCCATTGAGCTGCCAGTTTTCTTTCCTCAATTTTCCAACAAGGCAGAGTTTAAGTTTCATCAGTTGGACGTACACAGGCAGCTTCGTTTTTACTTACACAGGACAAAACAACTTCATAAATCTGACCAACTCTTTGTGTCCTTTTCAGAAAATAGAACAGGTTCCCCTGTTTCTAAGATTACAATTTCCAGATGAATTTCTGACTGCATCTCCTACGTCTACTCGTCAGCAGGCAGAGAGTTACCGTTCCCCGTCAAGCCTCACTCCACCAGGGCTGTTTCCGCTTCAGTAGCTTATCATTCCAGACTATCCTTGGATGAAATTTGTGCTGCGGTCACGTGGGCTTCTCCCCCACACCTTCATTACTCATTACAAATTAGACATGGCTTCTAGGGGCCGGGCTTCCTTTGGTTCCACTGTTCTCAGGAGCATCTTCCATTGAGCCTCCCAGGGTAGAGGTGCTGGGGACGCTCTCCCATGAGTAAGAATGTAGGCGAGATTGGACCACATAACATCTACAAGTTATGTACTCACCATAACGCTTGATGTATGTGGTCCATCTTGCCTCAAATTCTTATGTTCCCTCCCACCTTCCCCCCTCCTGGAGGATTTGGAGGCGACATTTGTCTTCAGTACCCTTCGGTATTGGTTATTTTTTCTTTGCTGCCCTGGTTAGTGTTCTGCTCTTCTGAACTGTGGTTGTGCATGAGGTGTGACTATGAGCTGCTGCAAACTAGACCTGGGGTTATGGACCGGTGCAACATGGGATACCAGGTTAGCCCAGCCAATTAGAGACTTTGTGCTAGAAAAATAAGTTGGCTGAGTCGGAGCCGATGTTCGGCTCCGAACCCCATGAGTAAGAATTTGAGGCGAGATGGACCACATACATCGAACGTTATGGTGAGTACATAACTTCTAGTTTCTGCTGTGCCCAGAGCCATACCTAGAGCAAGATGAAGTGGCGGCTGTCCCAGGCTCAAGCTGTTAAGGGGGCTTGGTCAGGGGGTGCCAATGGTATGAGAGAGCAGCAGAAGAATTGAAAAGATACCACAGTTTCATAAATGAATGCAATTGCCAATACTGCATCTGTGGTCACAAATGAAGTGAAGAGCTGAAGCAATCAGTGTTATATTTGTAACAAGGAGCTTGATGCAGTTCCAATAGGCAGTGGAGCATTTTTTTTTTTTTTTCAACTTAAGGGTTATAGAATTGTGGGGGGAGGGCACCAGCATGGGCTACTTCACATAGTGCCAGATGAGCAAGCTATGCTTCAGGCTCTGCCCCAGTGACCAGGGTGTAAATAGCTGTATTTGTTTCCTGTATTTTTTTCTAGTCCTCCTCTGCTGATGCCCATGGTGCTATAGGAGTTTGTGTGCATAGGCTGCCATGCAGTGAGCTTTATGCTATCACTGGTGAAGTCTCAGTATCCCACAGTTTGCTGTACTACAGCAGTGTTCATACATTCAATGCTTTGTGACCTGTATTGGCATCTGTCATGTTGTGCCTGTGCCATTCCTTCTCATGCATGTCCTAGTGTGCTGTAAAAGTGAATGCCCTACTGACCATTCTTAGTATGTTAGTTATGAGTATATCTTATTATACCATTGTTAGTATGTTATGTATATCTCACAGTGAGCCATAGCTTGTATTCATGTCAGGCATGTAATTCTTTTACTGTATTCATATGCCTAGTGTTTCAGAAGCACGTGGACCTTCCACACTGTGCCTAATATGTAGGCACCGATTCTTAGTCCAGCTTCCCATGTGTTTTCTTTCTTTTTTGTTAGGGATCATATGCTTTGCATGTTATCAGTTCTACACTGTTTTGGATTGAAAATGACAAGAAAACATATTATTGGCATAACATGCCATTTTGTCAAAGGCTGTCAGAGTTGACTGCTTTGTATTAATAATTGTTTTTGATGAAATGGTTATGTTTCCAGTTGTGTAGTACTACTATAAAATGTTTCAGTTGTACTGCAAATCTGGGTTGATTCTTTTCCCAGAATGTTTTGCATAATCCTTCCCCCATTTGGGTTGATTCTTTTCTCAGAATGTTTTGCTTAATCCTTCCCCCATTTCCTTCTTGGACACTTTACAAGTGCATGACTTGACAATTCTATTTAAGGGACTGTTTTTGTTATCATTTTGTCTTGTAAATAAGTCATCACATTTTGTTCTTCAGTTTATTTATCACAAGGGGCCACAAAGAGAAAGACTTTGTTTCTGACATTTTGCATTTTGATCTTTCCCAGAAGTCTGACATAAGAATTTGGGTTTGATTTTAATTAACTATTAATGTGCAGAAGTTGTTTAGCCTTTCAGGGTCACTTTCATTTAATTCTGTAAGGTTCTTTACAGAAAGAAACCAGTATTTGTCCTTTTCTTTTTTAAATTTGTTCCTGTCTAAACAAAACTCCTTTCTATACTTTGTGTTACCTTTTGTACTAGATAAACGTGCATAGTAAACATTGTTCGGGAGCAGGGTTGCCAGATTTCATATCGGCATGGTAGGGACGACAAAAAAAAAGTGAAGAGCAAAAAAAAGCTCTGTAATGCGGAACAGAGTTCCATATTAAAGAACAGTAGATCTACACTAAGCACGGAGCTTCTCGTGTTTAATGCAGAACATTGCAGTTCCGCATTCAACAGAAGTAGCTCCGTGTTTAGCGATTTTTGATTGGCCTGTATGCCAGGTATACGGGCCAATCAAAAAAAAAACAAACAAAGCGGAGGCTGGCCGGGATTTAAACCGTCAGGGCGGGACTTGGGATCAGGCTGCTGATCTCGGGACAGTCCCGCCCAAATAGGGACGTCTGGCAACCCTGTTCGGGAGATTTATTTTTACGTATGCATTTAAGATGTTGTCTGGGTAGTTTGATGTTTGTTTCCAAACTCTAGAAAAGATGTTGCTGGTTCAATTTCTGTTTAACTAAATAAGCATGATTGTAAGAGCATTGCGTCTGTTGAGATGCATGTCTCTTGGCCTCTTAGTGCAAGAAATCTGGACAAAGTCTAAAACAAATGGAGAGCAATAGCTCAAAAATAGGGACAGATTTTAAATACTGCTCTTATAACTTGGAAAGTTGCTAGAATAACAGGATTTGTATTTGCATGCATTTTTTGAAGGATATAAAGCCTAAAACACAAGTATGTCATTTATTGACTTCAGTCCTTAGTGATTTGCCAGAAAAACAAAAATGTTAAGAGAGACAGACCATGCCGAAACATGGAATCGTGAAGAAATTCAGCATTTTCGGGTATACATGCATACAGCAGAAATGATATAACAGTATGCATGTTTCTTTAAAAATATGATGCATTGAATCTGATTTCTTTTCTGCAAAGACCAGTTGGTCAAGACCAACAGACAGAGGAGGAAATCCCACAATCTTCGCCTGCAGAAATCTTCAGAGGTGTAGCTAGCTATTTTGATGCTTATCCAAACACCCCCCCCCCCCCCATCGAAGAGCTGAAATGCTTACCACACCTATTGTTTATTCCTCAATGCTTGCCACATAAGGAGGTTCAGGTGCTTCGGTTCAGACTGCAAATACATTCAAATGCCAGTAATCTACTGAAGAATGATTAGCTTCTGACGATTGCGCCCACTAACACTTTGCACCCAGGTCCAGGTGCACTGCCCCTTCGGCTCCACTCTAGCTACACCTATGGAAGTCTTTGTTTCCATCCCGCGTACCCTCCCAGTTAACTAATACTGCTAATTTGGAGGTTGCTGATCCTTTGGGTATATATAAGCACTTTCTTGAACCCACCAATCTGGTCTGTTTGCCTTGATCCTAGTGGGCTTTTCAGGAAAGTGCATAGGCAAGACAAATGCCTTCTGTATATTTTATTAATGGTGCTATAGTAAAATAACAGTGGTCTTTCTGTCCATGTAGCAGAATTGTATTTAAATGTGGTGTCTGCCTGGGCTTGCCTTGGCAGGAAATGTATCTGTTTCAGACAAGCATCAGTACATTTTTGAATAGCTTGCATTTAATTATTTTTTCTTGCTGAACAGTCAGAAAATTGTATCATCATAGAAGTGTACCATTCTAAACTCATTTTCATTTAAATTATTGAATGAGATGGTACATGTAGTGTGTCTCTTTTTATAAAAAAATAACATTCCAGTAGCTTTAATGCATTTTGAAAAATTGCTTAAATGGAATGTGAGAAAGTTGTACAGGCAGTAAGGTACCGGATACACTCATCTCTGTTGTATCACGTCAGTGACATGGGCACTGACTGCAGTATATTTTACACGAGCATTATTGCAAAACAGTATCTAGAAATGCACGGTTCAGTGCAGTAACACGCAACTATACAAAAATATTCACAAGTATGAGGGTCACATGGCAAAGACCTCCCATGATGAGCAGTGTGCTCTGGCCTGTCATGGGATGAAAGTTGCATTTTGATGTGCATTTGCAGATACTTTATAATTCAGCTGATAGGAAAAATAATCCAGCAGCTGCGTAAATGCTTATTGCAGAAGATCTCAGTTGTGTACTACATTTTACTTATTGTTTCTTAATTTGCAGTACACCAGCTTGTTTTCTCCTGAGACTGAGCTGCAACTGGGCAAGTTTGACTGCTTAATTTGTAATTAAACCTATTGATGCCTTATTTGTAGGTGTTAGAGAAATTACTGTGTGCATAGAGAGTTTGGTCAAGATGGCAATGAAATGCGTGTTCATTGACTCTGGAGACATGAGCAGTACAATTGCAATTTCTTTTTTATCTTCATTTATCTCACTTGAGCAGCTCAAGTAATTAATTTATTGTGAAACTCGTGTTTTACTTCCCGTTGCTTTAGAAAGTTAAAACTTTACACCTTCTGTTTGTTGATTACTATAATGGCTATCACCAGACGAAAATAATCTTTGCAGGAACACTTGAGTGTTGACAAGATAAAAAATAGTATTCCTTTTTTAGCGATAGTGTAAAGGTTGAAAACACTGGTGTCTCAACTTTGTTAAAGTATTATTTACTTATTAAATGAGGTGATAGTTGTAGAGTCAACACTATGAATTGTACAGAGTGGTTTAGCTTCTTTGGATAGTCACCTTATAAAGGAAACGCAGTGAAGCTTTGTTTTCCATCACTGATCTTTAGTGTCATTATGCAAAGTCACTTACATGGAGCAATCATTTTGTTTTAGTTAGGCTTAAATAAAAAGGCAAGACACTCTGTGTATAGACTTCTCTTCAAGTGGTATGGAAAACAAGTCATTTAAATTATTTAATTGTATTCAGAATTGCACATTGTGGGGCACATGCCCATATCTTCTGAATATAATTGTTTTACAGATTATCATTTTAAGTATTTGACCTGGTGTATACAGTAGATATAAAAAGTGTATACACCCCTGTTAAAATGCCAGGTTTTTGTGATATAAAAAAAGAGACCATAATAAATAATTTCAAAACTTTTCCCACCTTTAATGTGACCTATAACCTTTTGCTCTTCAACCTAAGAGGACGAAATAATATGTGCTGGTAGCAGCACATATTTTTTCGTCCTCTTTCTACTCTTAGTTGAAGAGCAAATATGCCGGTATACGAGCCAATCAAAACCTCGAAAAGTGAACCCTCTTCTGTTCAATGCGGAACATCAAGCAGTTCCGCATTGAACAGAGCTCCACTTTTTGATTGGCTCGCATATGGCTATTAAAATCAAAAATGCAGCGGATCCTCTTCTGTTCAATAGGGAACATCAAGCAGTTCCGCATTGAACAGAGCTCCATTTTTTGATTGGCTCGTATACCAGTATATGAGCCAATCAAAAAAAAAAAAAAACAAAGCGGAGAAAAAACTCCGAAATAGGAATGTGTGCTTTTTGAAAATTCTGCGAAAATTGCAGAATTTTCAAAAACCGCCCTGACAGGAGCCCAAAAATGAGGACATGTCCAGGGAAACCCAGACGTATGGTAACCTTAGGTGAAGCCATTCTTTTGTTGATATGGATGCATGCTTGGGGTCATTGTCGTGTTGAAAGATGAAATTCCTCTTCATCTTCAGCTTTCTAGCAGATACCTGAAGATTTTGGGCCAAAAGTGACTGGTATTTGGGACTGTTCATAATTCCCTCCACCTTGACTAAAGTCCCAGTTCCAGATGAAGAAAAGCAACCCCAAAGAATGATAATGCCACCACCATGCTTCACCGTGGGGATGGTGTTCTTTTGGTGATGCGAAGTGTTGTTTTTGCGCCAAACGTAGCTTTTGGAATTGTGACCAAAAAGTTCAACCTTGGTCTCATCAGACCATAACACATTTTCCCATATGCTTTTGGGAGATTTGCTGTATTGTTTTGCAAATTTTAGCTGGGCCTGGATGTTTTTCTGTGTAAGAAAAGGCTTCTGTCTTGCAACCCTACCCCATAGTCCAGACATATGGAGAATATGGGAGATTGTTGTCACATATAGTACACAACCAGTACTTGCCAGAAATTCCTGCAGCTCCTTCAGTGTTGCTGTAGGTCTCTTGGCAGCCTCCCTGACCAGTTTTCATCTTGTCTTTTCATCCATTTTGGGGGGATGTCCAGTTCTTTGCAACGTCACTGTTGTCCCATACTTTTTCCGCTTTTTGATGACTGTCTTCACTGTGTTCCATGGTATATCCAATGCTCTGGAAATTTTTTTTTACCCTTCTCCTGACTGATACCTTTCAACAATGAGATCCCTTTGATGCTTTGTATGCTCTCTGCGAACCATGACTTTTGCCGTAGCAGGCAACTGAGTAAATGTCAGGAAAATTGTACTAGGGCAGCTGAAATTTATTTTAAGGTTTATCAGAGTCTCTTTAATTGATGGCAGGTGTGTACCCAAGAAGACTGGGTGGTGTAATTATATCAAAAGATGCTTCAACAAAGTATTAGTTTAAGGGTATGGACACTTATGCAACCAGATTACTGTACGTTTTTTTATTTTTTATATTTCTTCCCCTAACAGATTTGGTTGTTTTTTAATTGAGTTGTACAGGTTATAGGTCGCATTAAAGATGGGAAAAGTTTTGAAATTATTTATTGTGGTCTCATTTTTTTATATCACAAAAACTTGGCATTTTAACAGGGGTGTGTACACGTTTTACATCCACTGTAGATGGTAGGCCTCTGTAAAACAGATTTATAAAAATTGCATTGACAAATCTTGGATGTAGTTTGTCAGCATTGGCATAAACTTGTTTTGGCAACTCACCAGCAATGTCCCAACAAGTGTCCCCCTAACAGTTTGCTTTAGGCCTCAGTCTTCCTCTCTACTTACGGCTTGCCAGCATTGGTTAGAGAACACTCAAAGGAGGGTTCTGTGAACCTTTTTCCTCCTTTCTTTCCTGCTGCTTAAAGTAGTTGGTTACAGCTGTTTTTTGCACACACTTATTCATTTTGTAACATTCTAGTGAAAAAAAACTCTGAATTTACATTTCATCTATGAATGAAAAATCTCTTTTGTGGTGGTTGCCTTTTTCTTTAACTAGAAGTTGGCTGAACATGATTGATACTTGCTGAGTTTATACTGCTTAGGCCTAGACCACAAGATAGGCTTTTGTCTGGAAGACCTTAAGTGATAAGAAAGTCGCAGAAGGGAAGTGGCACAATAAGTTATAAAAAAAAAAACACTTTTCCACCTCTTCTACTTCTGGAAGATACATAGTGTCACCAGCCCATGTCGGCTTTCTTATCCTTGAAGAAAGGTTATTTCCCTATGGCATTCATTAAGGTAATTTTTAGGTGAATACAAAGTTGACTAACATTTAAGTCACCATTTAGATGTCAGTCTTCAACATTGTCTTTTTAGGATGTTGTGCTGATTAAATGAGGTGATAGTTGTAGAGTCAACACTATGAATTGTACAGAGTGGTTTAGCTTCTTTGGATAGTCACCTTATAAAGGAAACACAGTGAAGTTTTGTTTTCCATCACTGATCTTTAGTGTCATTATGCAAAGTCACTTACATGGAGCAATCATTTTGTTTTAGTTAGGCTTAAATAAAAAGGCAAGACACTCTGTGTATAGACTTCTCTTCAAGTGGTATGGAAAACAAGTCATTTAAATTATTTAATTGTATTTAGAATTGCACATTGTGGGGCACATGCCCATATCTTCTGAATATAATTGTTTTACAGATTATCATTTTAAGTATTTGACCTGGTGTATACAGTAGATATAAAAAGTGTATACACCCCTGTTAAAATGTCAGGTTTTTGTGATATAAAAAAATGAGACCATAATAAATAATTTCAAAACTTTTCCCACCTTTAATATGACCTATAACCTTTTGCTCTTCAACCTAAGAGGACGAAATAATATGTGCTGGTAGCAGCACATATTTTTTCGTCCTCTTTCTACTTTTAGTTGAAGAGCAAATATGCCGGTAAATGAGCCAATCAAAACCTTGAAAAGTGAACCCTCTTCTGTTCAGTGCGGAACATCAAGCAGTTCCGCATTGAACAGAGCTCCACTTTTTGATTGACTCGTATACCGGTATACGAGCCAATCAAAAATGCGCACAGCGGACCCTCTTCTGTTCAGTGGGGAACATCAAGCAGTTCTGCATTGAACAGAGCTCCGTTTTTTGATTGGCTCGTATACCGGTATATGAGCCAATAAAAAAAAAAAAAACAAAGCAGAGAAAAAACTCCGAAATAGGAATGTCTGCTTTTTGAAAATTCTGCCATTTGTCCGGGTTTTAAAACCCGGACAAATTGCAGAATTTTCAAAAACTGCCCGGACAGGAGCCCAAAAACGAGGACATGTCCAGGGAAACCCAGACGTATGGTAACCTTAGGTGAAGCCATTCTTTTGTTGATATGGATGCATGCTTGGGGTCATTGTCGTGTTGAAAGATGAAATTCCTCTTCATCTTCAGCTTTCTAGCAGATGCCTGAAGATTTTGGGCCAAAAGTGACTGGTATTTGGGACTGTTCATAATTCCCTCCACCTTGACTAAAGTCCCAGTTCCAGATGAAGAAAAGCAACCCCAAAGAATGATTGCCACCACCATGCTTCACCGTGGGGATGGTGTTCTTTTGGTGATGTGAAGTGTTGTTTTTGCGCCAAACGTAGCTTTTGGAATTGTGACCAAAAAGTTCAACCTTGGTCTCATCAGGCCATAACACATTTTCCCATATGCTTTTGGGAGATTTGCTGTATTGTTTTGCAAATTTTAGCTGGGCCTGGATGTTTTTCTGTGTAAGAAAAGGCTTCCGTCTTGCAACCCTCCCCCATAGTCCAGACATATGGAGAATATGGGAGATTGTTGTCACATATAGTACACAACCAGTACTTGCCAGAAATTCCTGCAGTTCCTTCAGTGTTGCTGTAGGTCTCTTGGCAGCCTCCCTGACCAGTTTTCATGTTGTCTTTTCATCCGTTTTGGAGGGATGTCCAGTTCTTTGCAACGTCACTGTTGTCCCATACTTTTTCCGCTTTTTGATGACTGTCTTCACTGTGTTCCATGGTATATCCAATGCTCTGGAATTTTTTTTTTACCCTTCTCCTGACTGATACCTTTCAACAATGAGATCCCTTTGATGCTTTGTATGCTCTCTGCGAACCATGGCTTTTGCCGTAGCAGGCAACTGAGTAAATGTCAGGAAAATTGTACTAGGGCAGCTGAAATTTATTTTAAGGTTTATCAGAGTCTCTTTAATTGATGGCAGGTGTGTACCCAAGAAGACTGAGTGGTGTAATTATGTCGAACACTGATATTGCTGAAATACACATCTGCCCCAATCTCGACCCATGTTAAAACCCATCCCTAGGTAGAGGTCAACAAGTATTTCGGCATTTTCGGTGTTCAACATTTCCGGTGTTCGACATTGTGAATTTCGCACAATGTCAGAAGACCATGTGAACAGTTGACCGAGTACATTTCGGGTATATGATAGTCAACCTATATATATATATATATATATATATATATATGTGTATTTGTGTGTGTGTGTGTGTGTGTATATATATATATATATATATATATATATATATATATATATATATATGTATATATATATATATATATATGTATGTATATATATATATATATATATATATATATATATATATATATATATATGTATCTATATATATATATATATATATATATATATATATATATATATATATATATATATATATATATATATATATATATATATATATAAAATGTACGTATGATGTATGGTTGAATAACATTCTTTTCAAATGCATTTCGTTCAAAGTAAAGTTATCAAATGAAATGCATGTTGAAATAAATGCATAAAAGACCGATATTCTGCAGAGATTGCTCAATGTTGGCGGTAGGATAATTCCCTTTCTCCCCAGTATTGTGGGATCTCAGAGTTGGTATATATTAAGTTAACAGTGCTGTGAAGGACTTAGGAAGTCTTAACCCCAAAAAAAACCCCACTGCTTTTAGTTTTTGTTACTGTGTTCAGTTACTCCATTTTTTAAATTTCTTTTTTACAGTACAATGGACTTGGAATAGATTTTAGTTTGACTGTTCATCATACATTTATATGTATGTGTAAACCAATGCTTATGCGCGTGCCTGCACATTCTAACATAATGTGGTAGTTGTCACCCTATGATGTGTCAAATTGTTACCGCAAAACTGAAGGGACATAACATTAGTAACACTGATATGAATTCATTGTTGCTCTAAATAGTGTGGATAGTATTGTTTGTTTTTAAGACAGACAACTATATTTTTTGTATTAGGTATGAAGGCTTCACAAAAATTGTTAATGAGCGGTTATTAGTAGTTCCATAGTAACCAAAGAAGCCTATATGTTTTCCACACTGATGCTGATTGAAGGCACCTTTGGACTGTGGTAAATTTACTGAGAGAGATTTATTTTTATTTGTGTGACTTAACAGAAAAGGTCCTTTGTATAGTTTTTGTCAGTTAACCTGTATGTACAAAAGTGTCTGCATCAGTATTTGCCCTTCTGTTGAACAAACATTCATTATTTTATTGTACTGGTGTCTTTGCTGCTTTATTTTAAACTGCTAAGTATATGCATACATATGTATGCATGTTTGTCCATGTGTCTATTTATTCATGCGTATATATATTTTTTTCCTTTCTTTTGGGCTTCCCTTCCCCACCAACACCAGTGTCCTGTCACTTTTGGTCCATTCATTTCTCTAACCTCCTAGTATTCCCAGCCACTGGGAGAGGATGGTGAGAACCAAAGATTGTATCCTGTTATATCATCTGTTGGGGTTAGGAGCCAGGCAAGGATGGAGTGAGAAAAAGCTAGTCTGAAATGTTGTAGCAGCAGAGAAAATAAGAAACAGATTCTTCTCTGTTACTATTTTTTACACAGCAGTGGTAGGTAAGATGTACTAGGAGAGAGAGAGTGAAAGGTGTAGAAGTTGCAGTTATAGAAGATCAGTTTATTTTACTGAGGGAAGGCATCCATAAATATTGTTTAGTTAAATACTACAGCAGTAGAATTCCAAACTTGGGGGAGTGGGGATTCTCCTTAGATGTTTAAAATCAAAGACGCACGGATAATTCTTGTCCTTGAGTCTGCAGGCTCTATGGGCTTCTAAAATGTTTATTGAGGGAAGAGGTCCACTAGTATTGTGCAGTTCAGTACTGCTGTAATAGGATACAGAGCTTGGGGAAGGGACTCTTCAGATGATTAAAATCCTTACTACTGTGGCTAGAAGTGAAATGATGAGAGAGATGGGTGATGGTGTGCACAGAAAAGCTCCAGAAAAACAAACCCCTGAGTATTGGATGCTTGGACAGAATGCATAGGTGATGTCCTTTTATTCCCATGGTGCAGTATTCAACATATGGGTTTACTCCTCTTGCTTCATGAACGTCTGTCCAGTAAACAAAAGTTTTCGGTCCCTGTACAATGCGTGGGATGTATACTCTGCTTATTATTTTAACTAAATATTATTTCAAATAAACTTAGTTAAAAGGAGAGCAATTTTAGTGGGGTCTATATTACAACGTCAAACTCGCATTTTCCCTGGGAAAAAAATCAGTGTGCCATGACGTCGCTGTTTTCGTATTTCGAATGTTTGGGGTTCGATATTACAACACACGAACTCCTGCGAGTTCAACATTGTAATATAGACCCATTTTAGTGAACTACTTGTTAAGTAATATTAAAGCTCTGTTGGAAGCAGTTTCACAAGTTTGAAGGTACACAAACAAAGTTAGGAGAATTTCTTTAAGGAAAAGTAACACTTTTATAGCAAATTCACCATGTTTTTGTGCTAGTACAAATAGAGCATATAAGGCACAAACAGGGTATTCCAATTGAGCAACCTGCATTTTTTTATGTGCTGTGGGTGTATGACCTAAACATATAGGTAGAACAACACATACCGTAGTTTTAAGAAGATTATTGTGTTTTGTGCATGATAACAAGAATGCGTTGTACACATTTCAGCAACATGGATACATTAATAAGCATTTTTATTTTACGTTTTGTATGTGGTAAACATGGAAATCAGAGAAGGTGATTGAATTATTTTTTTTGGGACTGTAAAGAGAATATCATTAGCAAGTGCTGTTAAATTCTTCTGTTCCCTTTGGTTTAAATGACCAGATGAACTTTAAGATAGTGCTTAAGAACAAACTCTTAAAGCACTGCTAATGCTTATTTTTTTCAGTAAGGATGTTGTGATTTGTATATTTTTTATTGTCTGTATTTAAACACATCTCACGGCCTTTTTAACCAGTTTTAAGATATGTCAGTAGTAGTGAAGAAAGAGCTTACTAGCTATTGTTGCTTAAACAGAGGATTTTCTTATAATTCTGTGAAGTCACCTGCTCTTGTTTTTATTATTGTTATTCGAATTATCTTGGAAAATTAACAAAACAATAGGATTTCATCAACATAGATTTTCTGGAGAATAAGTGTAAAACTGTAATATTTAGCATTGTTGATCCACTGTAATTCTCCATGATACACCAGAAAGTCAAATTTTGGTGGGGCATGACAAAAATATTAGACAAAATTACATATGTTCTCCAAAATCAGAGTAAGTTGAGAGCTGTGAAGAAGGCTTTAAGACCTTTGCATTGGTGATGTCATTCCTTTTCAGCTTATCTGCAAGTTAAAAAGCTCTACTGTAGTCATTGCATTGACAAAAGAGTTTCATGTGGCTAAAATAAACCCAAGTTCATGAAGAAATAGAACAGTATATGTCTACATGTCTATGAAAGCACATTATATGGTACTTTAATCACCCATGAGAAGCTTGTATGAAAAGATTCATAGCAATAATTTTTTTAGACGTTTTAGCTCCAAGTGAAAGATTATGACAACAGAACCCAGCAGTGGAAGAAACTTTTGCATTATTAGCACACTTTGAGTATGAGCAGATTATCTTTAGAAGAGACAGGAGTTGAAGAAGTTGGCTGGAGATAGGCATTCAGTGATATATGCTTATGGTTTGGAATCTGAAGTCGACCTAACCATTGCCAATGACCAGGCTCAAACTGAATGTTATGGTGATGCAATGATACAGCATCAAGGATCTCATTCATATCCACAGTTTTTTTTTAGGACCATCAGTTTAGAAAGTGACACAGTAATGATCCAAGACAATCAAAGAACACACCAGCTTTTGGTATCACCTCAATAGCACAGCAACCTGTCAGGAAGGACGAATTAATTATGCGGATCATAGTGGGTTCAACAATGACTAGAACAAATGAGAGGAGAGACAGAGAAGGGGGACAGACAGTTAACTCAAGAGTTTATGATCAAACAGCAAACAGAAAATGACAGTGTTATTAAATCTTGAGGAATTATTCATAGGTTCATAGGTTCATAGGTTGGTACTAGGCTATCAGCCCTAGGGCCTATACAAGCCTAACCATAACAATTCCCTGGCTATTTCTTCCCACATTATTTACTTTCCTGGACCCCTGTCTAGCAGGGCAACTGATGTGATCCCTGGGGTGAATTTCCTTTCTCCCATCCAATCGTCAAGGTTCCTCTTGAAGAGGTCCAAAGAGGCACTCTGCTTGACTTGTATGGGCAATCTATTCTAGAGTCTGGGGAGTCTCTGGGTCAGGAACCTATCCCTCCAGCATATTTTGTTTATTGTGATGACAAGGTTTAGATCCCTGGAGCGTGTAGCTCTGAGGGATTGGGATTTCTTTAAGTGTAGCATGTCCAACAGCTCTGGGTTTGACATGGCCTTGTATGTTAAGCAGAGATCGCCTCTGAGGAGACGATATGTGACAGAGTATAGCTGGAGTTTTTTAAGGCGGTCAGCCTAGGGCATCTGCTTTAGGCCTGTGATTCTTTTAGTGAGGTATTTCTGAGGCCTTTCCAGTTGTTGCAGATGTCTTGAGAGGTACATACCAAATGGGGCGTTGTATTCTATAATGGGTCTAATGAGGGATGAGTACAGTGGGACAATGACCTCCTTTTTTCTGGATGAAAAGCCCTTCGTGATGAGGTGTGCCACATAGAAGGATTTTCTGACTGTTGTGGCTATGTGGTTATCGAAGGTGAGACCACTGTCCACCTGTGTCCCTAAGTCTCTTATCACACTTTCTGTGTTTAGTGTACTGCCACCTATATGGTAATTCATGGATACATGTTTTTTCCCAAAGGGGATAACAATACATTTCTTGGCATTGAGCTTGAGCCCATGGCTCTGGCACCAAGCATCTGTTTCTGTAAGGCCCTTTTGTAGAGTATCCACATCATTATTTTAGAATCTGATTAACATTTGTTCTTAAATAGTTTTATTAAAGATTTTAACATCAAAACAGTAATAGATAATATTAGAAATGTCAATAATTGCATAACTAAAAAAACAAATATATAAGAAACAAGAACAGCCATTTGCAAAGGTGTTTACTACATAATAAGAATTCTAAAAAGGAAGAAGTATCAAGTGATAGCTGTAATTACTGAATTTTATAGTCTGTTTATCTAGTAGTTCTTTGAATTTTAACCAAGTATTATACGAAGAGGTGACTCTAGATGTTCTTGTCTTCATTGTGATAACTTCAAATTGACATACTTCAATTGCCATGTTTACGAATTATGTTTTGGATTGAATTCCTTTGCCTGTTGTATTCAAGTATTTTAAAATAATTAAAAAGTCAGTAAATTTAGGTAATGAGATTCTTGCTGTTGGTTGCATTAAATTAATCTTATGTTCACCTAATTGTGTACAGTTTTGAATTTCTAGCCACATGTCTTTATTTAAATCAAACTTATCTGTGATATGATCAATATTTTGTAACTTCCCACTATCCAATATTACAGGTTTTTATCTTTCAGTGTAATCATTGTTGCTAGATTGAATGTATTAATGATATTTTGAGTTTAAGCTGTAAGAAATAGAAAAAAAAACATGCTTTTTGTTCAAGATGCTTGTAAATTATTAAAAGTAGTTAATATTGTTTGTATATAAAAATAATTAATTGGTTTATTTTAGCTTTCTTTGAAATAGTCTTTTAGTAGCCAATAAAAATTATTAATTGGTATTTTGGTATGATGCAATTTTATCAGATGATTAGATTTAAACCTAATGCTTCCTTGAATCTCTCACCATTTGGCGTTATAATTATTTAACCAAGGAATTACTGTCTTAACAACTGATGATAAAGAATATAATTCTAAATGTGGAACTCCAAAACCACCAAAAGCCCAATCTCTAATGTGATATTTCAAAGCCAACCTAAGTTTATTGGGAAAACGGAAGACATTTCAGAAACAAAGAATTATACTCGTTTATACTACTTTTTGGGGAAGGAAGAAATAAAGATGGTTTTATGTATACAATTTTAGGCAGAGTATTCATTTTAATTAGAGAAAGTCTCTCTTCTATGGTAAAAAGACATTCCCTATATTAAGAATATGTTTTATGGACTTTAAATTATTATAGTTAAAACTTTTATATTTTTAATATTATGCTATAAAATTAGTCACAAGTAATCTATTTTTTGTCTTCTGCAAAGTATTTAGAGATTTGTTTTGTCCATTTTAATAGTATTGCAATTCACAGATAATTTGTTAGTTTTTGTTTTCATCAAACTAACTCCTGATTTCTTCTGAAAGATTTCTATTGCATTGAATTCTGCCATAAGAGAATAATTACAATCCTTAAGATGGCAGTAAAATATCACCAGCAAATAATTGTATTTTGGAGATTAAATTATTTATTTATATACCTTTTATGTTTATATTTGACCTCATATAATTTTCAAAAAGGTCCGTAATTAGTATAAAGAGTAATGGAGACAGAAACCAGCCCTGTTTAGTACCTTTAGTAATTATAAATGACTGAGAAGTATATCAACCTATCATGATCTAAACAAAAGAGTTTTCATAGAGAAGTTTAAGTTGGAAGAAATTATTTGAAAAGTTACACTCCTGCAGTACCAATAAAAGGTATGTTCAATTGACTGAGTCAAATGTGCTATTGCTATCTAAACTAAAGTTGTTTTTTCTTTAGCATTGTTAGCATAGTCTATTATTGTTAGTACTATTTTGATTTTGTCATAGGTATTCCTATTTAAAATAAAAACAGTCTGATAATTATTTACCAGTAAAGGAAGAAATTGTTTTATTCTGCAAGCATAAATGGCCATAACTATTTTATAATCTACATTTAATAATGAAATTGGTTTACATGAAGAGCATTGTGTTGAATCTTTATCAGGTGTTAAAATTGGAGATAGAAGAGTGTTCTAGACCTTTAACTATTGAAAATACTTCCAGCAAAATACTCAAAGCATCTTTAGACATTATTTTATATACTTCAGGTGTTATACCATCATTTCTAGGAGCTTATTTTTGGATTTACTTTATTAATATGAGTTTTGAGTGCAGACATTGAAATAGGCTTATCAGTTAATTTCATTTAACCTTCCAATAGTCTATTTTTAGTATTTTTTTATAAATGTTTTAATTACCTCTCACATAGCTGGAGATCTAAATACATCAATAATGTCTTCTATTTCAGTAACCTTTTTTCACTACTAGGTAAATATAACTTTATAATGTAATTAGATTTAATGATCTCTTGTGTTCTAGTAGCCAATTTATATATGAATTTAGGACTTCTAGAATAGTTAGTTATTTTAATATTTTCTAAATCATGGTTTTATGATGCAGAATCTCTAGATACATATTTTTAATCTGTTTATCTCTCCTGATTATTCTATTTTTGACTGTCTAATTTTAATTTGTCAATTTTTCTTGTAACCCTACCATTTCCTTGTCCCATTGTTTCTTCTTCAGAGCATACCAACTTGTAATTTTACCAAATAAGTGTGCTTTCAAAGAATCACACAAATATTTCAGAAATATTACCAATATGATTAATTTCAATAAAAGACTGAATTTCTTTATTAAATCTTCTTCTTCTTTCGGCTTTTTTCGGTTAGGGGTCGCCACAGCGGATCACCTGTCCGCTCATGATTGGCAGTGGAGTTTTACGGTGTTGAGTTGCCAGCCCAACCTTCCCACGCACACACTCACTCACACCTACAGCATGTCTTTGGGATGTGGGAGGAAACCGGAGTAAACCCACGCGACCACAGGGAGGACATGCAAACTCCGCACAGAAGGCACCCCAGCCAAGGATCGAACCGGAGAACCTCTTGCTGTGAGGCAACAACACTAACCGCTGCACCACCGTGGCTGCCCTAATTTCTTTTTAAATAATTCCTTAAATTCTTTCATATTAGTAATGTAGGCTGCAATTCCTCTAACTGAAATGTTATTATAATTCAGCATAATTTCAATGGTCTGATAATGGGCAGGAGACTAATTTAACCTTACCTAGTCTGTTAGCAATATCATTTGAGACATGTACTGAGTCTATCTGAGATTGTGTTCCATGTCTGTGTGAGAAATGTGTAAAGAAAAGTGAGTCTGACACTGAAAATTCATTAATATGTCTAATATTAAATCAATAAATTCTATTAATGCTTATGCTGAATCAGGTTTTCTCCTTTTACTACTAGTATTACAATCTTTATAATGTAATATACAGTTAAGATCTCCTGCAAGAATAATGCTTCATCTTAAATTTTGAATAATTTTTTCCAATTCTTGTTTAACAGCTTGAACTCCCATTCCAGGTAGATAATAAACATTAATAACAGTATATAGTTTCCTTTAATCTGTAGAGTTACAAAGCAAAACATTCCATTTTCATCATTTGATGAGTGTTTAAGATTTTAGGTATTGGCATAGAATTCTTAGGTAATATAACAACCCCTCTTTTCTTTTGTTTATAATGAGAACTAGTCAAAACAGAAAAATACTTTGTATTAAGTCAGTCTAGATTTCTTGTATTAAGTGTGTTTCCTGTAAGAAAATAATATAGGAAGTAAGTATCTTTAGAAATTTATATAGGCTACCCCTTATATCCATTATTCAATCCATTAACATTAATGGATATACAGTTTAAGTAACACATATTGTAAATATAAACACATTATAAATACCCTCAAGAATTCGTAAATGTGTTGTCGTATCTTTCGGATTTTCCGGGTTAGGGGTCGCCACAGCGGAACTCCGGTCCGCTAATGATTGGCAGTAGATTTTTACGTACCGAGTTGCCAGCTCTGACGCACAACCTTCAACGAAGGTACGCCCATTCATGCATGTCTCCGCACAGAAGACTCTCTAGATGAGAATTGAACTGGACAATGTCTTTCTGTGAGGCGACAACACTACCGCAGCACCACCACCACAGTTTTTTTTTGGTCAAAACATCGTCATCACAATTGCAGAACTGCTTATTTATAAGCATTAATCTAGCAGCTTTATAATTATAAACTGTATGCAAACTATTAGTGTTAGTATTCACCACTAAAAGAAAAAAAAATATGTTGTAAAATTTTAAACATAAATATTTATTTTCCCTCTTTCCCCTCATAGAGTATAATACTCCTAGTGTGAATAGGAACCCTACCCAAACACACCAACCAACGACAAGTATTAGTCAAACCTCCTTCTACTACCATTGTAAAATTGGAAAGACAGCAGGCCTTAATCATTGAAAAAAATAAAAGAAAGTTCAAATTATACATTATTATGTTTTAAATTTTCAATATGTACTTATTAATTATATATTTGAACTGGAACATATATAGTGCAGTCATTTGATTCTGTTTTAACCTAAATGTCATAAATAATAAAATATTTAAGTCATCTGTTTTATTTTAGTAAAAAAAATAACTTGTATGCTTCACTAATACTTCACTAAGTTTATCACCCATTAAAAACAATTGAATTAATGCTGTGGTGATGAAGCATTTAGTTTCCTAAGTAAAATCATTACAGTTATTAACTAGTAATATACTTCTTTTAAATAAATGTCAGACAAATCTAATGAATTAAATACAACATACAAAATTGTTAATTCTTGTAATACTTGTAAATAAAGATGTCATCATATATTTCTATATGCATGCCATAGACAATACGTTCTGATATAATTTAGCATGTGTCTTCAACTTGAGAAGATTAAACATATAAGCCGCAATCTGTTTCAAAATAATTGCTTCAGTATGTACCTTGTCTGTTATAAAGATGAATTTTGTTTAAATTTCAAATGCTGTTTCATATAAACCACAATAATAATATACATATTTATAAAATTATAAGAATTTTCACTTCTCTAACCTATTTACAGTAAACTTAAATTAAATTAGGTATCTTGAGGTATCATGAGTTAACTTGGTATAATATTCAGTGGCAGCTGGTGGCATCAAATCAAAGGGGGGCTGCAGGAAACAGATGAATGGGTGGTACCAATGGGAAGGTGTGTGGTCATCTAAAGTGGGTGGGGCTATGCTAAAAACCGGGACTTTAAATATGCTGCCCTGGGTGCCAAACCATCATTATGAGAGTCCAATCAAGACAAAATGAAGTGTAGAAGAAAAAAATATTTCAATGCATTGGCTACATGACAGCTTACTTAATATCTATATGGAAACAAAAATATTGTGAGGCATGAAAAAATAAATGACTTTTTAAATGTATTACTGGAATGCCAGTCGAAATCAAGTATAAAAAAACAAGCAGCGCTCAACTCAAACCACTTCTCCTTGCACAGCAGTTCTAATTATAATTTCTATTCAGCTTTATAAAAGTACCAGGTAACATGCTGAAAGTAGCAATCTCTGTGATAACCCACTTGTAAAAATGTTTCTTATCCAAAAAAGACCTGCTGCCTGACAACAGCTATCTACTTGTTTCATGGGGAAAACAAATGATCAAAGTAAAAAATGAACAGCTAACAAGAAACAAGCTCAAGATAAATTGCGTAAAGGATTACTGCACAGATTATGGGCCACACATGATAGATTGGCATTCTGTTTAGTTTACGGGTAAAGCCTGCAAAGATGACTGCAAATCTCCAGCAAATGTAATAACCTTCTGAAAATACTGTAATCCTGTCCTTTATTACACATACTGTCATAATGCATTTCAATACCCAAGGCTTATACACTATCTAGTTATGTAAATATTCTCTGCATGGCAACAACAAAAAGGCTTTCAGTGTTGGTAATTCTTTAACATTTTGCTTATTAAAGCTTACTTGCATCTTACAATCTCAGACAAGCTTACCTGATGACCATTAAAGCATTGCTACTTAAACACAGAGCAACAGGCACTGCAACAGCAGCTATTTTCTGAATAAGAAGAAGCATAAATCAACAGTATAAAATATGACAGAAAACCAGAACATTCTGCAAAATCAAGGACAGATGAAAAGCCACTGTAGTACTTGTGTCTAGCTTGGATGGGGGGATACTCTGCACTTTTAACACTGCATAACTGCTCCTTGTCTTGCTTGGACACATCCAGATTCACTACGTGAGGGAGTGGGGTGCAGCAAGTATGTCACAATTTGAAATGTCTCTGGCTGACGGTGATGGCCCTGACACACTTGTCATACCTCTCAACCTCAGAGCAAGAAATCTGGACAAAGTCATGAATAGAAGTGGGGCAAAGGCCCAAAAATTAGGACAAATTTTAAATATTGCACTTATAAACTTAGAAAGATAATTAGGTCTTGCATTAGTATGAATTTTCTGAAGGGTATGAAATCTGAAACTCAAATGTCTGTCATTATTTTCTAACTTCAATCTTTAATGATTTGCCACTAATTTGCCAGAAAAACCACAATTGTATGGAAAACGGACCAAAAATGTGATGCAAAAATGTAAAATAGCCACACAATGCAGCTGGGAACCTGTCAAAGAAGGGACACTTTTTAATATTAGTGCTATTACCTTGAGCAGCTAACAAAATAAGAGAATCTACATGCATTTCTGAAATTAAAAATAATCTATAACTCTGATCATTACACTTATTAATTGTAAACCCACCACGTTTTCTTCCAAATTTGCCATTTTGCAGAGGGATTATTAGGGGAGAGCAACATTTTGAGCCAAAATCGGAGACAGGTGGGAGGTTTGGATATACCTAATTCTATAAAGTGATTTATTTGTGCGTACCTCTTAATGCAGGAAATTTGGACAAGGCCAAATATATTGGGGAAACATACAAACAGTACTAAAAATTGCTCTTGTATAAACTTAGACAATTGACAGAATAACAGGTCTTGCATCCATTTTTCTGAAGGGTGTGAAGTCTGAAGCTCAATGTATGTCACTGTTTAGTAACTTCATTCCTAAATGATTTGTCAGAAAACCACAGATGTTATAAGGAACAAACCAAAAATAAGAATCTTCATTCTGCAAAAATCTGGACAGCTGAGCGGTATAGTTCAGCCAGGGCTGTCTGAGTTTGCCGGCCTTCCCCCCTCACAAAATCATGGTCGAATGGGACCTTCCTCCTCCAGCTATTCCAATGTCCCATTACTTGGCTATTTCACCCCATTTACCATAAACACTGTAATGTGCATACTGCTTTACTTCTGTGATGATTTGGATTTAATTTAAATGTTTTATTTTAGATTTTATAGCACAAACACTAATAGACATATGCTAAACAAAGCAATGCAGTCTCACAGTGAAAATAGACTTAGCATTAACATTTCTCTGCCCTTGAAACTCACATTCATTGAAACAGCATTGAAACCCACATTCCAAGAAAATACATCTGGCCAGTGGCAGATAAAAATTAACTTTGGGCTGTTTTCAAATAATTGGCCCCTTCCATGGAAACATACATGTGTTCTTTGACACACCTTCCAGATTGTATTAAATTATATTCCTTGTATAATACAGCAGAAGATGTTTTAAATTTATTGTTTTGAACATTTTTCCAGTAAACAATGAAACAAAATGCATGCACCAATAATGACAAAACTGCCCAGTTTAGAACATTTCCATCATAAAAGTCTACTCAAACTTCTACAATCCACCAGAATCAGTAAATATGCACAATCTCTGCAGAAGTAAATGTCATCTAAATAATTCCACATTAAAGAGATCTGTAACTAATGATGAGGTTGCTGCTAGCACACAACTTTATAATTCATTGTTTCATCTACAAATAAAGTGCCTGTTGCCCTTGAGGAATAAATTGCTTATATTACATAAAAATGATAAGCTAGTAATATTGCAATAGGGAATTGATGGCAAACTGATAACAGGTTCATCGTTACTAGGTATCTCTGCCAAAAAAGACATGCTCAGGACTGCAGCATCCACCCCCTTTAAAAGTACAACACAGTACAGTATCAGCAATGCATTTATATACTGTGGGAGTAGAACCCACAGCCTTTTGCATCAAAAGCAAGTACACTACCTGTTGTGCTATTAACAATGCAGACTCAGCATAAGCAGCACTAAACTTCTCTTCAAGCTCTCAGCTCCTTGTAAAATCCACTCAACACTCTACGTGCTGGAGGGACAGATTCATCACCCAGAGACTCCCTATGCTGTGGAACAAAATCCCAGTACATGCGAGGCAGAGCACCTCGCTGGCTTTGTTCAAGAGAAATCTTGACCAATGGATGGGAGATCGCAGATATACCCCAGGGATTATCTCAGTGTCACTGCTTGACAGAGGCACAGCAAAATAATGGGCATAGTATCCTCCAAACTAAAGGGGTGGCGAAAGCCACAAAACTCTGGCTAGGCTTATAAATGCCCTTGGGCAGATAGCCTAGTATGAACCTATGAACTGTATCTCAACAACTTTGAAGCACAAGAAATCTGGAAAAAGCCAAAATTTATTGGGGTGGTGGGCAAAAGCCTAAAAACTAGGGACACGTTTTAAACATTGCTTGTATAACCTTGGAAATTTGCTAGAATAAAATACTGTGTTACCGCAGTGCATTTCACTGCCAAGCCTTGAACCCAGGACCCAGTGCACTACAGTCAAAGCAACATACCACTATGCCAAATCAGCTGTTTCTTGATAGACAGGTAGACTGAAACTTAAATTGCTATCATTTAGTGAATTCAGTTCTCACCATAGCTCTCAACTTCTTAGCACAAAACACCTAGACAAAGCCAATAATGGTGGAATACAGCCCCCCAAACATGTTCAGTGAATTCAGTTCTCACCGTAGCTCTCAACCTGTTAGCACAAAAATCCTGGACAAAGTCAACAATGATCTTATAAACAGAAAATTGCTAGAATAAAAAGTTTTGTGTTACCATGCACTTTCTGAAGAATATGAAGTCTGAAATTCAAATGTGTGTCATTATTTTCCGGAAAACCACAGATTTATGAGGAACAGAACAGCAATATGAAGCAAAACTTTCACATGTTCTGGTGGGTTGGGAATTCACGCTCTTGCTACGTACTCCCAAGGTACAAGGTTTGAGCCTAGCCACCACCAGGTATATTTCCTGAGTTCTTCTAGTCACTGGAGGCATTACACACACACACACACACACACACACCCTACCTGAGTTTAATTCCCTTCATGCAGCAGCTCCATTCCACTTATACCTGAGCTTAATTCCCTTCATGCAGCAGCTCCATTCCACTTATACCTGAGCTTAATTCCCTTCCTGCAGCAGCTCCATTCCACTTATACCTGAGCTTAATTCCCTTCCTGCAGCAGCTCCATTCCACTTGCATCCTACCAAATGCGCATTTCAAAAGCCCCGTGAGACAGCAGCAAGGTCCTTGTCCTTATGAGAGCAGCCTGGAACAGCCTGCAGTCATTGCAGTCAGATTCTCTTCCAGTCTCTGCAGTTGTAACTGCATAGAGTTCTAGGATCTCTGTACAGAGAATGGCTGTTTTCCTATCGGGACTGGTTCACCAGCAGTCCGGATTCCTGTGTGCATGCGTGATGTTCCGGGAATGCCGATCATGCATGTGAGGAAGTCCAGGACTCACATTTGTTTTTGTATTTATTTTCTTTTTCTTTTCGTTTCATTTTTTTTTTTTTAGTTTGTTTTATTTTTGGGGGGGGGGGCGCTGCAGTCCTGCAGTTCAATAGGACGAGCTACCCCTGATAATATTATAACGAAAAATAAACACAACCAACTACTCTGGAGCCAATATTCCCAAACCCTATTGTGTTTTATTATAACGAAAAATGTTAATATCATTACTTCTAAGATAACTCTGCTCACTAAAAATTTAAGTTAATGTAAAAAAAATTGCAGACTTAATTAAATGACAAGTGCTTATTAGTTTTGGTATTATTGAGTAGTATTCATCATCATTGGAGTACTGTTGTGTAACAATAATCCATTAAAAGTGTTGCAGTGTTTTCTATTAAACGCCTAGTCACTTTTTATTTTAAATATTTTAAATACATGCCTATTGTGTTTTGACCTTTGGGTATCAGTATTTATACATACACATTATATCCATCTATCTATATATCTATGTATATATTTTATATATATATATATATATATATATATATATATATATATATATATATATGGGTGTATGTCGTGTGGGGTTGGTTTGTTTTGGACGTCGGTTACTTGTTGTTTGTCGGGCAGTGTTGTCGTTTTTTGGTTTGTGTTTGTCGTGTGTGTGTTGATGTTTTGTTGTCGGTGTGAGTGGCTGTCGAGCTTATGACCTATATATATATATATATATATATATATATATATATATATATATATATATATATATATATATATATATATATATATATATATATATATATATGTACAACAGACATGCATACACATATATATGAAAATATGCATGATAAGAAAAGTATGCATTATTAATCTTATCACATTCAGGAGTTAACACCTGATAGAAGCTGTTTGTTCAGTTCTGGTTTCATATTTGTCAAAAAGTCTTAAGAGGAATAACTTTAGTTAGTTATATCGCAACTTTGTCTGATATCTCCACTTTAGACTAGACTAGGTAAAGGATCAATAACATGCTACTTTGTGAATTTTTCTTTAATAATTAGTAAATATAAAGTACTGCCTTCAGCATCAAGTCCATACACTTGAGTTTCCCACCCTTTAATGTAATTTTGTGAGCTTACATTAATTTCAAAGTATATCCCTAATGATTACTATTACATAGTATCCACCAGTTTTTGTAATTTATACATTCCTCCAAGAACCTCTAGTAGGCAATAGATATCAACTAATATCCAGTTGATAACTTTTTCCATACAAAAATTAGCAGTCATCTTCTGGTTTATAAACTGGTGGTGTACAATCCATTACTAGCACTGATTTTGTTTGCTCTGTCTGCAGTTGTGTGGGGGAGAGCTGTAGGCACAAAATCATTAACATATTTTAATATTTCTCTTGTATTCTTTAAAAGCAAGTGAATACCAAACTTTGCATTAAGCTGCATCCCCTAAAAGTCATGGAAAGTGCAACTCAAATGTCTGTTATCACTGAGTGATTGCACTCACTCTGAATTTGCAGGCAAACCACAGTTGTAATAAGGAACAACCCAAAAGTAACAGACAAAATCAGAGACAACTGTAAAGTAATGCCAGCTACATTCAAACCAATTACATATCCTATGACTGGATTATTATGGCATCCCTCTCATAAAGAACTCTGCAATCTCCTGTACTCCCTCGCCACAAGATATGACCCACCAGGTAAAATGACCACTGTCTACAAACTACCACTGCAAACTATCCTGTAAATATCTCTGTCGTACAAATGACAAGTCTCCAAAACAACTATTTCTTCTTTAGCAAGCATCCTTCAATGAACAAGAAGCCTGAAGTACACATTTGTCCCTTCCACTATCATATGAAGGAAAAAATGGAGATATCTAATATCTAACTTTTATGCCTTCTATGCACGATCATGCACACACTCATGCACACACATATATATAAAATATATATAAAACGTATATAAAAAAGTGGATATAAACTGTTTACACATCCCTGTTAAAATGCCAGGGTATTGTGATATAAAATAATGAGACCACAATAAATCATTTCAGAACTTTTCCCACCTTTAATGTGACCTATAACCTGTAGAATTCAATTGAAAAACAAACAAATATGTTAGGTGACTTCTAAAATCAACAAGAAACTCTGCTGCACCACAGATTATTCACAAGAAAATAAAAAAAATGTTATTATTACACCAACAGTAAATAATTTAAAATAAAATTTTATTATTTTCTTGTGAATAATCCGTGGTGCAGCAGTGTTTCTTGTTGATTATAGTGGTTTTTACACTATTTTGGCTTCAGTTTCTGTTCGTTTAAATCTGTTAGGTGGAAAGATATAAAACATAAAAAACGGATGAGTGGATTGACAGGCTGCTGTTTTTATCCCAAACAGAATTGATTGTGTCATCAATCACCTTATTATGCAAAAGAATTGTCACCTTCTCCAGGAAATAAATTCTCAAGGTTATGTGGCTGATATCTGTAAGCACAGTAGAAACCTCCTAAAATTGCACAAGAGTATTATCTGAGTGACTCTCTAGGTTCAGTGAAATCAGCATTTGTATCTATTGTAACAGCTAATCTTCTTCTTCTACCTTCCACTCAGGAAGGAGCTGATGTACCAGATGAGACCTATGCAACTGCTAGAGGCTTTCTTATGTCCCTGTGCAGATCAATTAGAAGATCAATATTTCTACTTGCATTCTGCATGAAAGAGGTAATATGGACTACTCTTCCACTAGGAAGTGTGGTCTCAGCAAGAAATGGCAAATTAACATATACTGTAGAGCTTTTCCCCTTACTAAAAGGGAAAGATATCCTCCAAAGTCAATGTTGATGCATTGCATCAAAAATATATGTATTATTACTTTAATTTGTCTGCCAAGTCTTGAAGTTACGGAATTAAATGGTGGCAAACCAGTTTCATCCTGTAGCTCAATACCTTTAGGCAAGTAGCATACAAACTTTACCCTTTAGTCATGTAAGTGGGCATCTTCTGGGGCAATTAAAGACCAACTTAATCCCGTATTCCAGTACTTTCTGGGCATTCATAATTCAGACCTATCATAAGGACTTACTGAGATAAGTCAAATTAGCGAGAGCCTTAAAATTCTAGAGGAGGTCTTTCAACTGTGCAGCCCAATAAACTTGAACATTTTTTATTAGTCCAGAAGGTGCAATACTATCCAGGTTTTGTTTTCTAAAACACTGCCCTGGGTTCCTTGTCTGTGAGGACATTGTTACATTTGTAGATGGAGAATTTTGCCTGTACTCCCTTAGTCCTTCTTATTCATAGTGTCTGTGTAGGTGTTGATGATGTGGCCAAAGCTGATTTTTGTAGCTCCAGACAAGTTTCTTTCCCCTGTTGCAGCAGGTCTCCTGAGTTGCTTCATGGCCACTTCTTTCTGGAACTTCCTGACCCATATCCAGTACTGTTGATCTTTCCTAACCTCAGAATCATGAGCTTATATGGTTCCAATCTGTTGTTAAAGTTAGCTGTACTTGAGACTACCTGCTCTCCTTAGCTGAAGCAGGCTTACAGCACTTTACAGTTAAAGTTTTTCTTTCATTCATCTTGGCTTTCATGAAACCTGTAACCTTTTTTTCTGTGTTAGAAACCTTAGCTGTTCAGTCGTTTTGAAGATAATCTTCTTGTGAGGGTACTCATTAGATGTATTTTCCAAGCTAACATTTCATTTTTGTGCATGTGTTTTGCACTAAGAAGATAGATTTTGATTGCAGATAAAAGCTGCTTGTTTGGTCCAGCTGGCCTGGCTATACCATCTCTTCTTGATTAAATTTGCATCCTACATAGTCAACCAGATATCTTTCTACTTTTGTTGTTGTTATTACAATTTATTATTGCTTGTATTATTTCACATTTGTGTGCTGTGAGTTTAGTCTGCCATATTTTAGACCATTTCTTCAATATTCCCAAGTCCTTTATGCATCCTTTCTACAAATTTTGTGCATCAACTTTATTGTATGGTTACTGTATCATCAGCAAAAAGGCTGCACCTTTTGCATATATGTTGTATTGCATATGTTCGAGTCTTTAGCAAAAAAGACAATTTTCTTCTGAACTCCTGTTATGTCTGTCACATAGCACTGACCTCATTTATGACACTTTGTGGTAACATGCTGGTGACTCATTTCACCTGAACAAACTATTTTGATCCTCTATGTTCTTTTGTCTACCTAATGTTTTTTTTTCCATGTTACCACACCAGAACCTACTCCAAATGTATATAATTTGCTTACTAAACTTTTTGATGCACAGTGTTAATAAAATGCCTTCCTGTAGCCTAAGTAGGCCAGGTATACAGCACTTCTCTGGTTTACTACCTATGTCAAAGGGCACTTAGAGTTGTTCAGCATGACATTACTAATATGAAGCCATGATGTCTTGGGTCCATTGCCCTGGTTGCTTTCTGAAGTAGCAAAATCCTCTCACCAGCAATTCCACAGTTTTAACTATGTCTGAGGTTGAGCTGACATGCTGATCATTCTTATTCTTGGTCTTGCTTGTGAAGTAGAAATGCAGGTCTGCAGCTACCCTTTGTTATTCATATGAACATTAACCTCCAGCTGTGATTTGTTGAGAAGGTTAGGAATATTACCAGTTCTTCCCTCTGTAATGATTCCATTACAAGTCCTACCATGCCCCATTGCCTTGGCAAATTTTACCTTTTGAGATTTTGCTGCTCCTTTGTGATCATATCCTTCATGATGTGACAGAGATTTCCTTTTTTTCTTTCCTTTTTTTTTTGATTCACTTCTACTTATTGGATATGATAACTCTCTAGTCAATATTTATTTAGTCTTACTTTTCAGTATCATTTTTTGCTGTTTTACAGTTTTTTTTAAAGTTTACTAGCCTCTTGTTTGCATTTCTTGCTTTTTTATGTATATTTGAAATGTTTAACCTCTCTTCTTGGCTAAATTGTCTTTTTCCCTCTTTTCACCATCTCCTGCTTATGGTTCTTCTATAATTGGTATTATTTTCTCTCTTGTTGTTGTTTTTTGTTATAATGCACTAACTTTCAGTGCCATCTCATTTGTGTTCCACATTTTTTTCTTTCATTTTGATTGGTCTATTTTTTCACAGAAAGATATGTAGCTTCTATGAATGAAGTGTTTTGGTGTCTAATTATTTGTCAATACTGCCTTCATTTATGTTTGGACCTTTTGAGCATTTGCGTTCTTTCAGAATGAACTTTCTGTCCTCAAATTTCTATTCCTAGAAGAAGTTAGTTTGGCTAAAAGGATTTCAAAGCTGCAAACTCTTTGATGCAGAGTCTTTCCATCAAGACAAAAGTAGGTTTCAATAATCCTCCCTTAAGCTGGTTCAGAAGCTATGCTTAGGATGTTAATTTTTCATTCTAAGCAAGTAGGAAAGCCCGTCTTCCTATCCTTAATATTAGGACAGCGAACATACATTGTGTGTTACAGCAGTACCAGGAAGACTGACAATACTTTGCGTAATTTACCCAAGACAGCACTGATAGGCCCAATTTAAAAAATCCTGCAGGGTTGTTTCTTAGTACTACTTTTGATTGTAAGAAAAAAGGATAGACCTGATCTTTTGTTTAGATAACAGTCTGCTGGAAAGTTAGCAGCTCCTCCTGGAATGTTAGCAGCACCTCTTGCTTGTGATAAGGGGTGTTCTGTGCAGCTAAGTGCTCTGAACCTCATGCCTTTACCAAACAGTATTCCATAGATAGTCCGTGTGGTTTAATTCAGGGTTTTGGCACAGCTCTTCTGCAGTCCTTCTGGCTTCATTTCCTTCATTGCTCTTGGCACAGTTGCTTGGCTGTTATTCAGATAAATGTAAATGCATGCTGACTGATGTTATTCTGAGGAAGAAGAAGAAGAAGAAGACGAAAAGCTATTGTAGCGATAACTGCCATAACTTGTAGAGCATCCAGAGTATGTCAGCCACCTCTTCTAGTCTGACTTCCTTCCCTTGTTAAGCTGAGGAGTGTTCCACTTCTTCTGGACTTCACCCATTCTATGCTTTCTTTGTTATTTTATTTCCAGAGGTACAAAAGTTGGGCTTGGCTGGTAAGTCAGGAGGACGTGGTCCTTAGTCAGCATTGTTAGGGAAGATTCTAGCAGAAGCCAGGCTTAGCTAGAAAGTGGAAAACCATTTTTTGCCAGCGGTGCCATCTACTGCTGATATGTTCAGCTATATTTTAGAACTGGCTGACATACTGGAAAAGTTTTGCATTTATGTAGGTGAGTCTGTAATGTTCACTGGTCTTCTTTTAACTTGCGCATTTTAGACTGAGTAGCATACAATATGTTGAAAACATAAACCATGCTGTATACATAACAGTGAATGTTCACTTTTTCAGGAACTATCTGTGGTGATGAACAACCAAATGAGGTCGAAATTGTCTCTGAAGAAACTGATAGCCATTTGGATGTATTTGATCCATCTGAAGAAATCACTAAGGTAAGAGGAATTTTTCTTGTACTTTTGGAACTTGAAGTTGCATCTGACATTAGAACAAAAGGCTTTAATTCACCTTATTGATATGTCATTCATGTAATACATAAGCATTGTGGTGTACATTTTTTATTGGTATATTTGCTGGTATGTGCTTGTTTAGTTTTTATTTACAGTAAATGCATTAGTTGCGAACTGTGCTGGCCCAAAGAACATTGATTTAAATTTCTTACTCCTTTCCGTATGCTTCAGAAAAGACCAGAGCCTGTTGGAACAGAAGAAACAAGTGTTCCACATGATGCTATTCAACTGTTTAGATTGGGGCTTATTCCCACTTAAGTATCGTCTCACAATGATGAAAGAGAGTCCAAGAGAAAGAGTTCCTTGGGTATAAGCTGTCTGCTGACAGGATGAGGTTGGCAGTCACTGTTCAGCCTCTGACAGCTGCAAATCTTGTAAGAAGAAAGCTTCTAGGGTCTTCCATAATTGATGATTTTGTGTTGTAAGTCCTGGATTATGTATGTGGGTACTCACATCCACTGCTTCTGGCAGTGTGTGAGCTGTCTATGTGGAGGGGGTAGCTTTACATGTAGTAGGCAGAATTTCATGTAAAAATGAGAACCTAGATGACCAGGACATGCCTGATAAGGAGTTCAAGGGAAATTACATCATTTAGCATTTTAACATAGCAGTATATATTTGCAAAGAGTGCTGAAAGTTCTACTGTGTATTCATAGTTGCAGTATCATAACCGCATTTAAAAAAAAAAAAAACTGCTTAACTGACTTTCCAGTATACTAACCTGCTAAAAAGGGTGTTGGGTCGCACGTCTGCTGCACTGAGCAGTAGTTAACTGCCTGTGTTTAGTGGAAATGTTTTCAGCAGTGCAGTATGAACCGAGCATTCATCATCATCTGCAGCTTAACTTTCCTTGAAATCATAGCTCTCCCTCATTTTAAGTCTTTGAGTGTTGCAGATTATATATCTTAAACTACAGTACTTCACAGTAGGTTTAGAATTCTGTAAGCAGATGATGTTTTGGTGGCAAGAAAATGTTTAATAAAACTACATTAAATCATTAGCTGAAATGTGTGTTTTTATTCCCATATACATCATAGACTTCAATTAAGCTTAATGCTTGCTACAAGTCAGCATTAACTATGTGATTAGTTAATATTCATGGAATGATGTCAGTCACTGGTTTGCTAACATTTTATTGGAGTAGTGACCATGCTAACCATGAGGTATACATTTCGTCCTGGCTGTCTTGAAATGGGGTACATCATTTATTAATACATATCCATACTCTGTGCATTGTGCATTCAGCGCTGCAGAATATAAATCTGTGATCGGTGTCTTTAATATTTGACCTCTTGATTTATCATGTTACTGCTCTTTTGATTTGCCACTGTACTATAATGTTATTAGTGATATACTGTCTGTAAAATTTCCTCATCAAAGGAAGGCATTGCAAAAATTAGCACTATTTAAAGTAGGCATTCATAAGAACTTGTAAACTTTTCCTAGTAGATTTTAGAACTTCAAGTGGTATATCTTTTAGAAGTGATATAACAAGTATATAGAATGGGTTAACTAGAGAACTTGGCTTAGCAGCATCACTATTTATGTTTAAAACTGACCTAGAACTCAAGCGTGGATGATTACAACTTTTAAGTCTAGGATTTCTGAGTACAGGCTTCTATTCATTCTATTCATGGTCTATTGGAAGTTTTTAAAGTCTGCATTATTCACGACATTGCATTATCTATAGTTCTAACAGTTCTATAGACAAAGATTAGTGCTGGAAAATGTAAGATGTTTATATTAATGTGATACTATATGTAAAGAGCACATTGTTGTTTGTGTCAGCTAATAATGTAGACTTTTTTCCATTCTTACTAGATGTTCCAGAATATTTGTAGTATTTTGTTCTAAATCTCTTTGTTAAAAAGTCATAAAACACATTTTGACTGCCATCAGTATTGAATAGCCAGCTGTTACAGCAACAATAATTTTCAGTGCTGACAACTGATACAGTAATAGATGGACATTGAAAGAGTGCCCACCACTGAGAGAGATTTCAGCTATGTAGGTCTGAGCAGGGCCTGGTCAGCACTAGTAAAAGCAGTAAGGATTTAAGACATCCTAGTGGTTCATATCCTTCTCAAGCATAAATCCAGTCTTACCTAGTTGTACCCACACTCCAGTTCTGCACACCTTTAATATCACTGCAGTTGTACCCCATGGGTCTTAGTAATAGCACATCTGTACATGCCATACTCCACTTCCTTAACCACATGACCAATCTGTACAAGCTCTCCCCTCATTGTTCTCTTCTACCCTTTACATTCTTCTCTGTGCATCCTGTCTTTACTTTTTCCTTCCTACTTCCCTATCAGTGCAGTGGTACAGCATTCTCTTTGGTGCAGAAGGCTGTGGGTTGTATTCATGCACAAGGTAGGTAGATTGCTGACACTGTAGTGAGGCATGTGAGAGGTGCTACAATCCTGAGTGTTTCATCATTTGAAAGAGAAGTTAAATCAAGGTGCCATCTGCCTCAGTTGGTGGTAGCTCGGGTGGGTGTGAAAGATCCCACTGCACCTATCAAAAAGAGTAGAAGTCCTGTATTTATATACAAAAATAACTCTTATTTACAAAATATTTACAAATATTTATAAGTATATATATATATATATATATATATATATATATATATATATGCAGACATATCTGTTTGCACAGCTATACTACATTTTCATCCCTATTAGACTCCCACTCTTTTTTCCGTAACCACGATCAATATTGTTGGCAAAAATCCATTTACCGTTAAATATAATTTCATTATTCTTTCATTTCATATAACCTACATAACATAACATGACTTTTTATTTATTCTTTTATAATATTCTTTACTTCTATTCTTATTTAAAAAGTCCATATTTAATCATGTCCTTGTTTATTTTGTCCACTTCTTTTATATGTCTTCAAAAATCGTTACATAGTATTTCCCATAAATTTTTTACTCTCTCACGTTTCAAAAACACATATTCCATAATTGTTTCTTCCTAGCAATATAAACATATTCTATCACTTTTTGTATGGCATATTTCTTTTTACTGGCAATTTATCTATGACCACTCCCACAAAATGTCTTGACATTCTACTTTCTGATTAGACCATTCGTTTCTTATTTTTATAGATTTAATTTTTTCATCTGTTAAATTTTCACATAGTTTTACATAGTAATTAATGTTTTATCATTCAATTCTTATACCATACGTTTCTATCTTTTTCTATATCAATTATTTTTTTCACAAAAATATTTTTCTTTGTAATATTTTATTTTTTTCATTTATATACTCTTTTTCTCCTTTAATCCTTTTTACCCTACCCTAAAGTTTGTCATACTTATTTTATACAGTTTTAATACTAATCTCTCATCTTTTTCATTTATCCACTTTAACACTTTGTACAAATTTAATGGAGCAGCTTATACCACTGGACTTATTAACCCTAAACCTACTCCTCCTTTATTTGCATACAAAGCTCCTCTTTTTACTGGGTTTAATCTAGAACCCCATATGAATGAAAACATTGTATGAAAGAATTCATTTTCAAATAATGTTGGCAACATAACTACTTTTGCTAAGTATGCTGTTTTTCCCGTCAGTACTGAATTTATCATAGAAGCCCTTTTTTCTAAATGCTAATTTATATGTTCTCCAGAAAAGACAGGTTTGTTGTATTTGTTCTGTTGTAAGTAGAATTCAATGGGAAAAACATCTTCATTCCCAAATTTTATACCTAACACAGAAATTTAATTCACTGTAAAATATATACCATCGATCTTTTCTATTTCACCTAAACCTTTTCCTTTTCTCTTTATTTAAATCCATCCGTATCATCTCTAGACCATCATTTGTGTGAATTATTACTTGTTTTATGCACATGTTGTTTTTTGCAGTTATCATAATGTCATCTGCATATGTTAACAGAAGTGGAATTCTTAACCCTTCAGATGTTATATACCCTACCTCCTTCATTTTGTAATTTATTTCACATACTATCATATTCATAACTAATGCAAAGAGTGTACATCTCATTGGGCATGCCTCTGTTATACCACTCTTCATATGTACCTCTTGGCTTAACCACCCATTTAAAAGTATTTTTACTTTATTATTACTATACACTGACAGACAGAATTTTCCCAACTTTCTTACTTATATTCTTTCATTATTGCCTATAAGATTTCATGTCCAGTTGTGTCATATGTCTTAAAGTCTCATGTCATTATTTTTGCTTCCTTTCTGTTCTTAATATCATCCACAGTTTTTCTAACTATAATTAATAATTCTGACAACCCTTCCGCTTTATTCTATCTTCCATAATGTTTCCGTTTTAGTTTCAAATCTCTTTTGTATTATTTTTATAAAGATCTTATAATCATTATTATTCAATACTGTCTCCAGTTTTTTAATTTTCTTCTGTCTTCCTTCTTGCATAACAGTTTAAGTAATTCTTTATACATAAAATCTTCATTTAACTATTCATTCAAAATCTTAAGAAAAAAAATATTTTTTTGCCACTCCATTACATTTTTATACATTTCATACTCTATTACATCTGGACCTGCAGCCAAGTCTATGTTTACCTGTCCTAATACTTTATCTAGGTTATATAAAAAAAAAAAAAAAGAACTCTCCTTTTCCAATTCTTTATTTTCTTTATTGTGCTTTCCTTGCTTTTTCACTACCTTCTTTTTTCTTTAAACATTTCTTGTACATATCATGCTACACTCTTCATAATCTTTTCCTGTGTTATTTCTACTTCTCCTTCTACGTTTTTATTTCACTCATTACACTACCATCTTCCTTTACAAATCTGCTTAAGTAATTTGATACTTCTCTTTTCCTTGTAAATGTGTATATATATATATATATATATATATATATATATATATATATATTTGCTTATATAACAATTGTTATATTTGTTCTTGATTTCTTTCATATAAATGTTTTTCTTTGTCAAAATACTTTGTCATGTTCTAAATTTTCCAATGCATCGTTATATGTTCTTTTATATTTTTCTTTCTCTACTTTTCTCATCTTCATATTGCTACTGTAAAAAGAAAACATTTTTTTTCCATTTTCCTTAAACATCCTCTACCATCCATACCAATTTTTATAAAATGTTCTCATAGTAATATGATCTTTCCATAACTGTATTACTAATCTCTTTCCTTCTTCATTCAATGCATTCTCATTTAACCTTTTTATTATTTTGCCTATTTTTATATATTCCTTGTTTTCTTTTATCTCTAGCCATATTGCAAGATTATCAGAAAATCCTGTTTCAGCTATCCCCTTCTCCAATAAGTAAACCTTCTGATACTATAAAGTAATCTGTTTCAGTTCTATACATACCCCTTTTGTAAGTCTATGAATTTTTGTCTCAAAGTTTTTACTTACCATATCTTACAACTTTTAGCATTTTTCAATGATCATTTCCTTTCTTTTCACCCTTGCTTCTTAAATCACAATTAAAGTATCCTGTTATTATAATATTCATCTTTATCACTACATAGTCTAGAATCTGATGAAATAAGCTTTCCTTTTATTTACAATTAGTATAAACATATACTGTTATAATTGTGTATACCTTTCTATCCATTTTAAATCTACTATGGTTAATCTTCCCATTTTTGCTAAAGTTACATCTAACTTGTAAAACTACATGACCAGTTTTGGTCTTTCAGAAGTGACTCACCTTGTAAAGCTACATGACGTTATGTACCTCATATATATTGTAAAATAAAAAAGTATTACTGTATGCCTGAAACATGCATGTTTATATTGTATTTCTGTTGTTATATGTTGCTATAATACTTTTGTTAAGCTCATTTACATATTGTTAGCGATGCACTACTTAAACTAAGTTTATTGCTTGTACCTTAATGATGTTCTTTTTGTTGTGGAACTTTTTTCCCCGGGTCTTCGCTGAAAATGTTTTTTTTTTCCCGCCCAGTCAGACACTACCCGGTTAATAAATGTAAATAAATAAGTAATAATAATAATAATGTTTTACTGTATTTCTACAGAATACAGCTATACCATAACATTTCTCATTTCCCAAATTCCAGATTATCTTTCCTCCCCATAATTTCTCTGTTTGTAGCCTTTCTTCATTTGTTAAAAATATTCTGTCTTGTTGTATAATTACTTCTATATCACATCATTCCAAAATTACTATTTTCTTACTATGTTATTAATAATATTCACATTTACAGAAAGCACTCCGAAATTTTCATTTTTCCTTTTCCTTGGCTTCATGGTTTCATAAGATCATAGTTAATTACTAGGCTAGCTTTCTTAATAGGCCATTGTAAGCCTAATTTCCTTTCCTAAGATGTGAATCAAAAGTCAAACACCTTAACCATTATACCAAGCCCCAATCTTTAGCATGTGTATGTTCTTTTCATCCATTTCCTTTCTTTTTTCTTTTGCACTTATCCTTTTAAATTTTCTTTTTCTGTCTTTTACCCTTTCACCAATAGAATTATTTTCCCCTTTACTGCCTCCCCATTTGTCTTCATCATTTATTTCAGAACCCTCTACTATGTCTTCATTTTTTCTCGTCTATTTTTTCTTCTATTTCTACTACTTGTAAAATTTCTTCTCTTTTTCTTTTTCCATACTCATTTTCATTTTTGCAGTCCATCCATAAATGTCCAATTTTCTTACATTTATTTCTTGCATTTATAACATTTCAATTCACATTATTTGTATTATGTCCCATTTATCCACAAATGTAGCATTTTCTGTTGTTACAGTTACTTATCAAATGTCCTTTTCCACACACACACGCACACACACACACAAAAAACATGTTTTAGGTTGTCCTCAGTATTGTACATCTCTATAGCAGTGGTGGTGCTATGGCCTGGTTGAAAACATTGTTGTGAGTTGGCAAGGAGTTTGTTGTTTAGTAGATGGTCTATTAGTTGTGAGTGGACACATTTTTCTAAAATTTTTGAAAGGGGGATAATATGGATATTGGTCTGTAGCTAGAAAGTTCTAGCAATGGACCCCTGTGTGTAGAGGACTTACATAGGAGATTTTCCAGACTTTAGGTATGTACTGTTCTGCAATGAATCTATTAATCAGAATGGATAGTGGGTAACAGATGACATCAGCTGATAGTTTGAGGTATTCATTTGGTAGGTTGTCAGCAGCAAGGGGTGTAGGTTTTAGCTTGTTTAGTAATGTCTTTATTTTTTCTATGTGGATGGGTTGGAGGGAGAGCGAGGTTGGGTTGTCATTAGTTACAGGGTGAGTCATTTGTTGGGAACTATTTTTGTTGTAACTGAGAGTTTGGAGTTTATGAAAAAGGAGTTGAATTGGGAGGCTGTATTTTATTCTGAGTTATAAGTATTTGGTGATGGGGTGGAAGTACGTCCTGGATGTATATGTTTTTTTGGTTATATATTACATTATCAAAGTTTCAGTACTTTGAATACCATATGGTCAACACCATATGATCAAAGTACTAAAACTTCGAAAACATAATAAAGCAAAAGAACTGCTGTGAGCAGGGGGGGAACCCCCCCACACCCCCCTACTTAAATAAACTAACTCCAAAATCGCACTTTAACAAAGTTAAGCGCAGTAAAGGGAAGGTTTCCCTTTCCTACGCTGTATCGCAATCTTGGAGTGGGTATTTTTAAGTAGCGGGAGGTGTGGGGGTGCATGGGGCTTGCCCCCCTGCCTACACCCTTTACTTTACCTTTTTTTTTCAATAAATTTTTTGGAGCATTCGGAAATGTGATTGTTCGATCATTAAAGGTCAACCTTTAGCGATTCGAACCTTAGGAAGTAGGTTATTAGGTGGTCGCTGAGAGATGTGTGAGTGTTTGTCAGGGTCCAATCAAGAGTTGATTGCTTGTTTCTGTTTTTATCAACCCTGGTGGGTGTATTTATCAGCTGGGTGAAGCCATGTAAGTTTATGTAGTTGGAGGGGTTGTTAGAGGAATAGGTTTGCCAATCAGTATTAAAATCTCCTAGTATGATGATTTATTGACTAAATATAGTGGATGCCCATGAGACTAGGTTTTCTATTGTAGATGAGTTTTTTGGGTGGGATGTATACTGCTAGTAGAATTATGTGGTTTTTGCTGTTGATTTTCAGGCATGAGACTAGTAGTTCAGTGTTGTTTAGATCAAGGGGATTTACCTGCAGTTGTTCAAAGTTAAGAGAGTCCTTATATATTACTGCTACACGTCCCCCTCATTTGATGTCCTGTCTTGTCTAAGAATGTTATAATCTGGGGGTAGGATTTCATTGTTCTTTATGTGGGGTTTATGCCATGTTTCTGTTAGGACAGCAATGTCAGGAATGTACAGGGATAGGGTAGCATGAAATTCATGTGTTTTGTTTATTAGGCTTCTGATGTTTATGTTAACAAGGAAGATGTATGTCCTTTTTTGGGAGTGTTGTTGAATGGTGGGGTGTTAGGTTTTACTGTTGGTTGAGGTTTTATTTGTGTGTGGCACATGTTTTGCTGTGTGGGAGTTGGGCCTGTGTTAGGGTGAATGTCTCCGTATAATTGGAGGTTAGATTTTTTGCAAGATGCTGGGGTAACATGTTTAGTGGATGTTTGGGGTCGTTTCAGTGATATGTGTGGGGCGGTAGGTAGTTGTAAATATCTCTATGAGAACAGTTCAATGTTGGTAGAGGTATAGATTTGGGGTGTCATAGTTAAGTTGGTGTGTGCATTAAGAGGAGGATTTGGCCATGGGTTGGTGGGAGATTTTACATAGATTATGGAAAGTTTTGGAGATGTGGTAAACCTGAGGGTAGTTATTAGTAGTGCAAGGAGTATTATTTGACTGAGTGTCATGTTTGAGTGTAGGGATTATTGTAGGGGATGTAGATTTGTGAAAATGGAGGTGGGAGAGTAGGGTATGTATGTAGGTGGGAAGTTGGAGGAGTGGGCAGAGGTAGGTGGGATAAATGAATTAATTGGAGGAGAGGGTGTTAGATGCATGAGATAATTAATTTGTATGCTGTAATGGTGATGTAGTGGGATATAATTGGTTAGTGTGCTGTTTTGGGTGTGGTGTGGGTAATAGAAATATAATTGATGTGGGTGTTGGGTAGGGGAACAAAGTGAGCCTGAGTGAAGCGAGAGCTAACCAAATGGGGATGAGCCTCCTGAGGTGGATCACACAAGAAAAACAATCAGGAAGTTCAGATGCTTAGTGGTGAATTTTAAGAGAGAGAAGTTAGTTAAAGTAAGGATGATTTAAATTAATTAAAATATAGAAAGTCTCTTCTAGCAGTGGGGTAGGTGGGGGAGGGGAGTGTCCTTAGATTCGTAGTCTGTTAGGTGACGATTTTTCTTTCTGTTCTGTTTTAAAATACTGAGTTAAGCTTTAGTTGGTACTTAAGTTAGAAATGACGTTTGTGGATTTTTAAATTACTTATTTGCCTTTCCTACATAGGGCAAAAAATGATAGCCCATTCAATGTATGTAATATTACATTTAGTCCATTTTATGTAATTCCATTATGGAATAGGTTTAGATGATATCTTTAGTGTTATAAAATATGCATACTGTATTGATGAGTAAGATCTTTATGGTCATCTTATATGTTAAGGAATTGTGTTGTAACAGTTTCATTCAACCAGCTAACCCTTAGCTTGTTGTGAACAGTTGCTATAGTTTAGACCACACATGGAGTGCTATAGTGCTCATGTTTGACCGCAAATGCAATACTTGCTTTTAAATGCAGGCATCGCAGTAAAGAGCGAACAGAATGATGTATACCTGATTGTGTCCACTAACACTTTGCACTCAGGGCAGTTGTCCCTCTCGTTCTGCCCTAGCTACATTGCTCGTTGTTAATCTCAGTAATGGGCAAGTGACAGTGGTGTCAGTGGATCTCTGTAGTAGCTGGCTCGCACAGTGTGGCATAGACATTTTTAATAATGCCAGTACAAGTCAGTTTCCATGTCTGCTGTTTGATATAAAAGCTTTCTTGTTTGGCAGCCACATAAAATTAAGAAACACTCCTATATTGGGGGAGGGGACAGGAGGGATAATTTTGAGGCAAGAGAAGAGTGAGAGATACTATTGGGGAAGAGTGGGGAGCGATAACTGCTAATCATAATTGTGGATAAAGCATTGAGTGTGAGAGCATCAGTATTGTTGCAGCTTAGTCCATAATAGGATGGTTGCAAACTAACGGCACAGGCTCACAAAGTGCTAACACTGGCTTGTTAGGCAGTTTGGTTCATCTGAGTTATTTTCTCTGTAATTTGCACATAGCCATCACATTGTGTATCTACCGCTTCAGTCATTTTTTACCTTGATATATCTGAAAGCTTTAGGGAGTTCATACTAGTAACTATCTACTTGGCTTTCACAGCTGAACTGTGTTGCATTTGTCTTTTGGGTAAGAAATCTCCCTGAAGAATCCATGGATTTATGATACGGTTTATAGTTGGAATCAAAATGAATTTTCTTTCTTGCCAAATTATGGCTACTTTCATTTGATAACTTTATGTCCCTTCTGTCTGCCTGCGTAGATCCCAGGTCTTAATAGAGTTCCTTGTTTGCCAACCTCTTTCTCTTATCTATTCTTGCAGTTATCTAATTTCTCATTTCTACATTTGCTGCTCTTTTGTTTTCCTTGTGTTGATATTTGCTACGGTCTTCATATTTTTGCTGTGGTGAAGTTAAAATGACCCTTTGAGAGTAGCTTCTCCCTGCATGGCAGTTTTAATGTCACTTACCAGCAGGTTATATAAAGCTCTTTTTTGTGAAGCCTTTGCATTACTGATTGTACTTTACTTTATCATGTGAGCAGTCTTATTCATTTAAGTTTTTGATGTAAAATTTATGGGAAACAATTAGGAGAATTTCTGTGGGAAATATTGACAGAGAAAAGCATGATGAGTTGTGACTGAACCTTCCAATGTGTATGCATTCCTAGAAGGTATTATTCTTCAGGTGTCAGGGAGGCACAGCCTTACTTCTTTCCTAGAGGGTAAGAGTGTTGCAGTTCTCCCTCCACTTTAGAGGATTTTTATTCATTATGTGATTCAAGTGCATATGCTCATTCCACTAAATTCATCATCGTTGTCTAGATCTAACTTTGTGCTTCATGTTTGAATCTTTTTTTGCAGCCTGGATATCTCTATGATTGTTTTTGCACACTCCCTGGGAGCTTTCCCTGATGGCTGCAAAACCAATACCCAGTCAGTCCATCCATTCCAAGAACACTAAAGCTGGGCTTTCTGAGACTGGGTGAGATACCTCTGGTCCATTTGTTCCGACCCATGAATCCTGTTCAGCACTTCCATTCCCCATTGAAAGTCAGATGGTAGGACTGGACTAGCTTTGTTGGACCTTGAGGGTGGCTTGCCCTCACCCCATTGTGAGCATCTCTCCTCTCTCTCAGTGGCTCCTCAGAACCTGCTGTTACTGTTGCCGGAGGGGAAGTATTCCTCAACTTGTTCATAAATGTTTACTAAGCTTAAAGACCACAGGGGCCTTTTTAAATCTAGTCATGTATCCCATGTCTCTGACAAGTTCTGCTACCCTTGGTATTGTAAGCAGGTGCTTGGGAGATGATAAATTTACAAGCAGCAGCCTGGGAGATGAACCATTTACTGGTTACCTGTATCTATTAGAGACATAGGTGCTTAATCAGAGATGAATTTCAATTTCTCATCAGGTTGTCCACTTTACACTTGAATTGAGTTAGGAAGGAACTCTGCTTCACATGGATGGTGAACCTATTCCAGAGAAGGGGTTGTCTCTGGGATACATACCACTCTCTCTCTCCAGCAGTTCCTATTTATATCACAGGCAAAGTGTTAAGTCTTTTGAATGGGCAATTCCGGTATTGTTTTTTGTGGATCTGCATGAGGTCCATTAGAGTGGGATCTGAAAATGTCTTGTATGCCAAGCATAGATCTCCCCTCAACAGCCTGTAGGATACAATGCAGGGACTGGACTTAGAGGAAGTCTTCAGAGGACATGTTGTTTATGCCCTGTATTCTTATCTGAGGAACCCCTGTGGATGTTCCACTTGTTGGATGTGCATGGTTATGTACATACTAAAGTGGGCATTGTAGTCGATTACAGGTCTGATGAGTGATGAATACAGTGGAACAATTACCTCCTTGGACCTTAATATTATACCATTGTTTGTAAGTTGTGCAGCATAGAATGATTTCCTCTCTACAAGTAGACACATGGTGGTCAAAGGCTTGATTATTGTATACATGTGTCACCAAGTCCCTGACTTCTGGATTGACTCTTAGGGGTGTGCTATCAGTATTGTAGTTACCAGGGGTGGCCAACTTCCAAAGGATACGGTTATGCATTTTTTGGCATTTAGTTTTAGTCCATGGCTCTGGCACCATTTATTTGTCTGGTGGTGGGGGATTCTGTGACTGTTCCTAATGTGCGATTGTCTGCAAATTTGATTAGCCAGAAGACCTTGACTTTGGCCTTAATCTCAGAGAAGTAGATGCCAAAAAGGAGCTGTCCACAGACCAATCCCTGAGGGACTCTTGGTAACTGGCATCTTTGCAGAGGTGGACTCCCCAGTTATAACTTCCTAGATCCTGTTTGTGAGCCAGCTGGCTATCCACTGGGTAACATAAATGTTTAGAGTTAGACAACTTTACCCAAGTGGGATAATGTACCAGATACCATGTCCAGGTCAAGGCTGACAGTGTAAACCATTTTGCCCTCATCCATTGCTTTGGTGACCTTCTCAAAGATAGGCATGATCCGATCATAATGAAACCAAACTGTCAAATTCCCCTTGGTTTTAATAGTATATGGCATCATGACAGAGCCAGCTTGACTGGCTTGGACTTAACTGGGTAACATTTAGCGCTCATACTAGATGAAACCCTTGTGGCAAGCAAGAGACACCTTGCAGAATGGGTGAGTCAAAAATAGCTACTCTTATCCTCTAAAGGCTCAGGTTTTCTCTGGGTACTCTGGTTTCCCCTTTAAAAACATGCTAATTGAATGGGTACTGTAATGTATTCATATTGTATATTATTATATGTGGACAGAATGTGGGCGTCTTTTGTCTGTCCCTCACCACTATGGCAGTAACAGTCAGGTTAAAGAAAACCACCTGAGGAAGGATCGTTATGGAGTCCTGACCCCCCACCCCCCAGTCCTCTGGTATGCTACTGACTAATGATGCTTGCTGCTTCATACATAGCCAGCTACACACATTGCATGCTGTCATTTTAGATGTGTACATGTTTTAGTTCTTTTTTTCAGCAGTTTGGCTTGAAGTACTGATGTGTAAGGTTTGATGAAATCAGATTATGGTACTCCTATAACAAAGCCCTCGGCTATTTCTTTTTGGTCAGATTGTTTTGTGTTTTACTTACTTTGTATCATACAGTATGATTAATTGTCACTTAAGACTAGTAAACCCTCTCTTTTATCAGACTGCAAGATTAATTTGACAGATTTGATCTCTCAGGGACTCACATTTTCACACCTTTGCAGTAAAACATAAGGGACAGGGATTAACTTGCTCTGTGCCGTGATTCTGGAGTTAGAATTATTTAAAAGCCAAGATAAAAATATTCCTCCGTTTCAGTTACAAGAATCAGAGGGCATCATAGTTACTTTAAACTCTGTCTTGCAGGTGCTTAAATTAGTGCACACGCATGAAATGACAGTTTAGTTAAATTCAGATTATGCTAATGTCTGTACCACACTGTAGAATTAATGGCTTCTTCTGATAATATGTTGTGTGTGTATCTCTGCAGCAGTGTTTAATTACACAAAGTACTGACCTGACTAGTTAGGCACTGATGTGTAAGCAAGCACTGCAGTTTGCATAAAGGATAATGCAGGAATTAGTTGAGTGGGCAGATAATGTGCGGCATATAAAGCCCCTCTGTGACATTTTGACAGCCACTGCTTGAAGGACTTATGATCACTGGATCTGCTATACTTTAATAACAGTTCAGTGCATTCAGTCTGTTCCTAAGGTTTGTTTTCAGCATCCACAGCTGTATTTAACTACATCTCCATTGCTATATAGTGCCGCAGAGTAACACAATATGTGAAATTATTCTACTTTGTAAAATACTGCCAGTCAGGTTTCACTGGGAAAGATTTTGTGTCTATTCAGAGTGCTTGTTAAATATAATGTTGATGTATTTAACTGACAAAAAAATGAGTCATTCATTCATTCATTCTAAAAAAGGCCTTAACAAATGAGGTAAAACATGCAGTTTAGTACATGCATTTTTTTTGTCACTTGTTAAAAAGAATATACTGTTTTTACATCACTGGCTTGTTTGTCAGTGCTGGACGTTGCCTGCATAAGGGATGGACTTCAGCAGTATCGTAGGAAGCGTGAAAAGCAGTATTAATTGATGCAGGAAACTCTCTCTCTACTGAATGTTTGGTAGATTTTTGTAGCTCTATATAAAGAAAAGTTGTTTTGTTTCTGCAGTTTTGTTTGTTTTCCATGTGCATCCTGCTTGATGCTGTGTACGACAAGTGCAGACAATGAACAAATTAAGTGAAACACAGAACGCCATTATTACACTTGATTAAAAATTAACGTTTCAGCATGTTGCACGATACACAAGTAGAAACAATTATCCATGAAATTCATATAGCCCTTGAGACCTGGAAGCTTTTACCCCTTAGGTTTAATTTTTACACCACATTTTCCCATAGCCCATCACCAATGCAGCCAACAATCTGTACTGACAAATTTATATTTTATTTATGAAGTGGCAGGATCAACTGTGTGTTTTGTGATTGACCCTAATATGTGATCATAAATGTGCTGTTCATTTGCTTTGTGGTTAAATGTTGCTATATCTCGGAGAATTCACTTTTCTTTGCGGTCAGTGATCTTGGCATTAGTATGTTTTGAATAGCAGCAGTGAGAAGAGGTAAAATGCTTTTTAGCGAAACATTGAATGATTTCCACTGTTTCACTCGTTAGGTTCGATGCATACTGATCACACATCTGATTGTGGATCGCTCATGTATTGAACCTCGGTTATTAAGCCTTTATTATGATATGGATTGGAATGGCTTTGTCATTATTTAAACCATTATGACCTGCATGCCTGGCACTTCATTTTAAGAGGGTTTCCCCTATAAGAAGTTTATTTTTATGTCTACATTTTTGGTGAAAGAGTGACAAGAACAGAACAAAAAAGGGTACGTCTTAAATATTGATTTGGCTTTGATACTGGTATTTAAAAAAATTATAAATACAGAAAGCAAAATAATTAAGCCTAGAATTATTTCTATAAATGGGATGTAAATGAGCAGAGAAATATTTCATTGTTGTCCCTTTTTAATATGCACATTTAAATGCCATGATAATCTTTCTGCAGTGGTTAACAAAAAAATGAAGACAAATGGTTGCTGAAAACATAGGAATGCTTTGTAATACTTTGCAGTGGATTATTTCTGTTTTCTTAGCAGTTCCAGTGCAACATTGTTACTTCAATATAAAAGGTATTCTTGCTGCAGAAGGTGAATCTGGGTCAAGGGAAAATTAATGGTAGACAGCAGACACTTAGAAAATGAACATGTACCACAGAAATACTACTGCATGTATGTAAGTGTGTCAGTTTTAACCAATGTAGAACCAAGCTATGGCATGGAGTGAACTGCATGCTCTATTCAATCTTTTTGTTTCCCTGAAGGAAACGGTGGATGTGATCTGATTTGTTAATTAGTTAAAACAGAAAAAAATCACTAAGTTCATGTGGCTCTTGTAGAGTACCTTCTAATGAAGTCCGTTTTGTGCAGAATACTTTGCATTTTACAGAGCTAGTCATGTTGCCCTGTTGTTCCTGTAAAGGTTCTGTATATTGGAATAACATGAAGTAAAACTAGCCTCTATGCTGTGTACCAGAAGCCTGAACACTGAGGGTCAGCTGATTCTAGGGGTAGAGAATCTCATGTAAACAAGTGAGAAGGGTATTTGGCAGTGAAACAATATGACTGATTTTTAGAATATTTTGTCCAAACTTCAGTAATACTTTGGAAAGCAGCGATATAATAAGATTTTTATGGCCACAGATAGGAAGGTGCATTTCCATTTTGGCAAATTTATGTCTGTTGAGCAATAATCAAATGGAACAATGACACTGAAGCATCCTTAAGGCCAGTAAGCCATAAATCTGGTAATGCAACTTATGATCATGTGATTAAGGCTTATGTGCTATTAATAAATTTGATCTGATTAAGAAACGTACTACTGGACACCAGTAGGAGCTGGCAGGAGAAGATAGGAATGAACATCTGTTACCTGTTTGCCTATCCTGGAGGAAGAAGGGTCACCACATGGATGACACGTAGCAGGTGTGCACTGTATGTTCACCCCATGGAGCTCAAACCTCTCAGGCATATGTTGCTGTATGCAAGTTGCATTGTAAGCAGAGGGGAGCCCGTGGAGTGGGGGTGGGGCAGCTGTAGCTCAGAAGGACTGCTGCAGTGGTCTGTCAGGGGTGTGGCAGACTGCCTGGCTTCTTACCACTCAACTCTCACTTTAAGTGGATAAGCTCATGGGCTATTCCTGAGTAGCAATGGATGGGTTTTAGGGAAATCCCTGGCTCCCACAACAGTGGAATGAATGAGCAAACAGGATGCATGTAGGGGGGCCGTCACACTTGGCCGTGTGCAGTATAAAAAACTAGCATAGTAAAAATGATCATAAGTATTACTGCTGTAGAAAATCATAATCTGACTGGATAACATTTGAGGGTGGACAGTATTCCTCTTGGCTGGACTTTTTAAACATACTCATGTCCTTATGGTTGGTGCAGTCTCAAGCTGTAGTCATTAAATGTTGCCTGGCTTTAAAAGAGGGCACAATGTGCACCTACTCAAGTCTTTTTTTCTGTGTGAATGGTCCATTGGACTTCTCTAGTCTGTCGGTTACTCCTAGGCCTTTGATGGTCTTTGTAGTGCTAAGTACATTTTTTCCACTTTTAATTAAAGATAGATGTTTTGTGATTGTGTGCTTCTGCTAGTAATATCCCACGAGAATAGAACCAGCATTCTTGACGATACTCTGTTCCTGTACAAGACTTTTCTTTACAATATGTTTTTTGTTTAGGAGAGAGGCATGATTCTGAAAATGTTAGTGTTGTAAGTTTTTAATAAAAAATTTTAAGCCATAACTAGGAAAAAAAAATACAGAACTTTTTAGAGTTTAATGGTGCTTCATGGAGAGTTGGGAGGCTTCATTGACTGAAGCACTTCATTTTACTCCAGGTGAGAGCTGAAGCACTTTATTTTACTCCAGGTGAGATCTCTCCTCTTCCACCTGCTGGTGTTATGATTCTTTCCTCTTTACTGCGGACTTGCATCTTCCATCATTCCCTCTGTTCTCCCATCACTTCTCTGCCTTATCAGGGGATTATGGGAGATGAACTTCCTGTACCTGTTCCTCCCCTGCACATTAGAACTGACTGCCTCCACTTATTCCTCCCATGCACATTAGAATTGACTACCTCCACCTGTTCCTCCTGTGCATGTTAGAATGGACTTCCTGCACCTGTCCTTCCTGTGCACGTTACAACAGACTTCATGCACCTGTTCCTCCTGTGCACATTAGAACCGACTACCTCCACCTGTTCCTCCTGTGCATGTTAGAACTGACTTTTTGCACCTGTTCTTCTTATGCACATTAGAACTTTCTACCTCCACCTTTTCCTGTTGGGCACATTAGAACTGACTCTGTGCATGTCTTCCTCCTGTGTATCTTAGAACTGACTTCCTGCACCTGTTCCTCGTGTATATTAGAACTGACTTTGTGCACCTCTTTCTCCTGTGCATGTTAGAACTGACTTCCTGCACCTCTTTCTCCTGTGCTTGTTAGAAGTGACTACCACCACCTCCTCCTAAATAAAGCTTGCTGACATTTTCTCAACTTTCATTTTAGGGGCTTCCATTACCATTCACTTTCTTGTTGTGTAACCTTTGCGATGCCCCCAGAATGTTTACAATTTGCCTAGCTCAATTACTTCTGACCTCAAACATATGGGGATGTTCATCATATGCATCACTTTTCCTGTAGTAATAAGTACTGGGACTTCTGTTGCAGAAAGTAGGAAATCCGTTATGATTTACAGAGCTTAGCACCCTTCCTCTTCCCAGCCCAATGGACATCTGCATTGCTGGGATATCAACATGTTGCCAGTATAAATCAGACGTCCATCAACGCCATCTTCAGTTCTCTCATGCTGCAGTCCACTTTGTAAGCTGACTGATACCAATAACATCTTTATATATTGTTTGTTTATTTCATTTGTCTTTGTTGACTGGGAATGTCCAACTGGCAGAGCCTATTTTCAGCAGAGACAAGGGAGAAAAGCTCCACCACAGTGCATTTATATTAACAAGTGAATTTCCGACAGTTCTCAGAAAAACAAGTTACTTTTCCCATGAAACAACAAACATAATTACAAGACAGTAAGTAAAGTATTTATAGCAACAATTATAAGTTTATACAGTTGTTCCAACTGTAAAATCTTGCAGAAGTAAATGGATTGAAACTGCAGGAGGAAACATTATTGTAAAGAAGTCTAGTATTCTTAACATTTGAGTGAAGAAAGGTTTGCAAGGAGTTCAAGATATGTAATGAAGTAAATTATACAATTATGTAGGAAGAGAAATTTTAGTTTTGCATAAGTTTGTAAAAAGTTTGAGATATAATGAAGTAAGTTGTAAAATTATATAGGAAGGGAGGGAAGATGCCAGTAGTGTATAGGATAATAGCATATGTCTGAGAGAGCATGGTATAGGATTAGTTCTGTTTAGGCTGTCTGTTCCAAATTGGTGTATCTAGAAGTTTTATAACGTAGGTATACAGGAGAAGCAGGAGGGAGGTAGAGTGGTGGATGGGGCAGTTAGAAAAAGAGCAAGATGAGCAGTGTTGTTTAAGAGGGATGTGTGAAAAGGGATGTATTGATTCAAGTGCAAGAGGGGAAGTTAGGTGTGTAATGATTTAAGTAGAGGAGAGAAAAAAGTTAGTGATAAGCAATAAGCAGTTTGTGCTTTCACCAGAGGTCTCAACCTGGTGATGAATGTGAGCATGACCAGGACTGGGTAAGGTATTGTTTGATCTGGATTGTATAGGTTGGGAGTTTGTTAATCATTTTTACATGTGTAGGGATGATGTCCCAGAGTTTGGAGATGTAACAGGACTATAGTGAGTCCCACAGTGAATTATTTACTTTAGTACTGCTTAGTTGAAATTTTCACCAGACCAGAAGTCCCTTGTGGGGGTGGAGGACAGTAATATGATTTTTAACATAGGGCATTATTCGGGAAACTACATCATTCTGTATGCCGTAAGTACTTAAGAGTATGTTATGTAGTTGTTAAGCTCTAGCCAATTTAACAAGTCTTCTAGTCAGTTTATTATTCTGATGAAGCCCTGTTACACATGAAAGTGCTCAATAAATTTTCCTTAAGTTCTAATCATCTGTGGTGCCTACCTGTGGGTGTTTTTATTGTTTAAATGGTGCCGTAGTTATTTATCTGGAGAGTTACAGGGAGCAGTAGACAAGCCCAGGAAAACTAGGTGGAGATTTACATGTGTGGTTAAGTATGTAGAGAGTTGGTTGCAACATACTGTAGTAAAGGAAGAAAAGGAATAGTTTGACTGGTTTCAGTAGAGATGGGGGGGTAACAAGCTATGTATTGGTAGTTATTTTGGACTACGCAAAAACCTGCTACACTGATTGCCCAGTATTATGGGCTGTAGTGTACCTGTGGTATAGGTGGTGTTGGTTTTGTGGAGCCGCATCCTGTAGTATAGAGTATACACCAATACAGCCACCTACTTCAGGTAAGTGTACCTTGGACACTCAGCTGTCCCTAATGTCTGATTCTATGAGCTGTATGTCTTAGCTTATGGTAACTTTACTAGATTTGCACATACATGTCTACTTTGACTGCACACACTCAGTCCTTTCAAGGATGGACTTCAGGCTTGGGTGGAAGTCATTGGATAATGATAGTTCCTATGCAGCCTGTTCAGTGTATGCACTGGGAATGGTTTGGTCAGGGTTGACAGAGGAATACAGATGGCTGAAAGGGAAAAGAGAGGTTTAATTAACTCTGAAGCTAGAAGCTTTACTTTGTTTGATGATTCTGTTTAAATTGGAAAAAAAAAACAGATGGGAAAAGGCAATGTTTGTTACACTAAGGTAATAGTGTTATCATTTAAAATGAGTCCCTAATGTGAGGCCTCTTCCATAGTTATTTTTTCCATTCTGTTGGTAAAAGTTGGACTGGCTGTTTGTAACTTACTGATTTGCTTTGACTAGAAGTCAGGGGCTCCAGAAAAGGCATGTATTCAGTGTGAATTTGAAGATGGTGCCCACAGGAAAAAACAAAGCTCAAAGGGAGGGGTAGCTGATGGGAAAACAGAGCTCAGTCAGAGGGATGGATGATGGGAAGACAGAGCTCAGTGGAATTGAGGGATGATAGGAAAGTAAACTGAGGCAGGAAATAAACAGAGATGTAATTCTAGTGGTTTGGCTTGCGTCCGGAATCAATTAACCGTGTAAGTACCCTTTTGGGGAATGCTTTTTGTTCACATGTGACATCTTTACCATACTGTTAAAAGTGGTGGGTTTTGTTTCCCTTCATGGTGTTATGGTACATCTGCTCCATAAAAAGCTACTAAATGTGCATGTTCTGGGCAAGTTCAAAATATGGATTTCCATATACAGTACATCATCTTTTCGAAGCACAAGCCCAATGTTCCTAAGTATTGCATTTGCCAGGGCTCTAGTAGAAAGTTGAGAAGGAGAAGGGAGCATTTCCATCAGGATTAGTGAGGGATGGGAGGTTGGCATAATGGTTAAGGTGTTTGCCTTACAAAGACAAGGTGCAGGGTTTGACTCTCACATGGGGTAATTGGCTAGGCTTAAAATGGCCCACAAGGGTACTTTGCCTAGTATGAACCTATGAACATGAACATGGGGCTTCAGATTAGTTTTGGGGAGGACATTAATGACTCCTGGCATTCAAAATTGAGAAAAGGAAGTACTGAGAAATGAATACATGCTCCACAGGTGCCAGAAAATAAATAAATGCATAGCTAACTAGCAATAGCATTTGCGCCTCTTTCAAAGAGGCAGAAACAACTAAAATGTAATCAGCAAGTAAATGTGCTGATTCAACCTGGAGTGCTTTTATATATACCTGTCAATTGTCACTGATTTTACAGAATGTACATGATTTTGCACTGTATTTGCCCTGTCACTCATAATATTTTTGATTTTCTGGTAAATCACTAATAATTAAAGCGAGTCAGTAATGCCATACATTAGAGGTTCACACTTGTTATTGTTCAGAAAATGCATGTTGATGCAAAACATATTATTATATTATCCTTGTTTAAGTTAAATTTAAGAGCAATATTTAAAATCTATCCCTGATTTTGATTCCTTGTCTGCCCCAAATTATTTTTGACATTGTCCCCTAAATCTTGAACAAAGAAGTTTAGAGCTATTTTTACACATAAAGACATGAAACTATGTATAATTATATAAATATATCTTATATTAATAGTAAGAATCTCACAGCTGCCTCTCTCTCTCTCTCTCTCTCTATATATATATATATAGAGAGAGAGAGAGAGAGAGAGGGAAACAAGAGAAAATGTAATAAAAAGATACAGGAACACCAATGGATCATTAATATTAATACTAACTATAGTCCAGTTGATGTTCGTTCCTGGTAACTACTGATGTTCAACAAATACACTGCCTTACTGGCGTAAAAGAAGTAGAGCCCTGCTGCCCACATTCTGGCAGTCTCTCAAAGCTCATAGCTCCTCCCACTGCCTGCCTGTGAGTGTGAAGGACCAATCACCTGGCAGGGCTAGGATTGCTTTTCATATCCACAGATAGGACCCTTTCAGTTTCTTATAGCCACAGTTAGAGAAGAATCCCTTGAAAGACTGCTCTTCTCTCTGGATTACTTCAGCAACAGAGCTCAGATAAGAAACCCTTTTTGTGTTTGTATTCCACTATCTGCCTTTTTCTGTCTGTGTGTAATTTGTGTGCTCTGCTGATTTGCTTGTTTTTTTCTTTTGAACAGTTCTATGTACTTGGAGAATTATGTCTGTTACACTGAGTTGTACTGTTTATTTTAAGCTGTTTCTAAGTTTCTGTGAGGTATTAAACCATCTGAATACATTTTAGGGTGAATGTTTCAGTGGGTTTCTGCACTAAAACTATTTTAATGCAGTTCCTCACATTACCTCATACTCGCAAGTGTACCTCATTACGAATAACGTGCCTCATTTGGGGTTGTAAAAGTTCATGTTCTCAAAGTTCCACATTGAATGGGTCTGTCACACTTTCAGTGTTAGGAATTATTTGACTGATGTTCATGGTAAATATTAATTAAACATATTAATTCATTAAACATCTTTTTTTTTATAAGTAAAACCAGCATATTTTAACCATCCTATGACCTTCCTGGTTGAAGTTGTTAGCAACCTGTTAGTATATGTTCCACATTTTGTCCATTTGTTCCACATTATGAGGGCTAGTGTTCCTCGTTCTAGAGATGGACAGTTGAGAGCTGTGTATTGCCTCATGCTGCCAGAACCACTAATACATCTCAACTGTTATTTCCATTGTTTAAAGGCTTATTTTTGAAAGTTTGACAAGAAGACTTGCTGTTTTTACAGTTTTTGTCCTCTGGGGCTGTGATTTTTTGGGAGAACTGAGTAGAATTTGCAACATTTTAAACATTTTTTCATTTAAATTGTGATTTTAGTGCCATTTTCTTTGTGAAACATTTCTAACAGGAATTTTTTTAAGTTTATATATTAATTCCTGGTGTAATGCTATTGTAGGCTTTTTTTATGTATGTGGAGCAGAAACTATCTTTTATTTATTAAATTCGGGGGCCTTTATGATGAGTATTTTGGACTTTGCTCTGGGCTACTGATATTGCTGTTTTTTTTGTCAGTGCAGTATTCAGTATGGTTGTTGTGTCTTTTGGCTTTTCCCGGTTAGGGGTCGCCACAGCGGAGCTCCGGTCCGCTAATGATTGGCAGTAGATTTTTATGTACCGAGTTGCCAGCCCTGATGCACAACCTTCAATGAAGGTACGCCCATTCACGCATGTCTCCACACAGAAGACGCTCTAGCTGAGAATAGAACAGGACAACGTCTTACTGTGAGGCGACAACGCTACCGCAGCACCACCACCACAGTAGTATTCAGTATGGTATTCCTGTAGAAATAGACTTCAGATTGCTATTTGGAGAAAGAATGGTGTTTTTTTTTTTGTCCATTTTGTACTGGGATGACCATGTAACCAGTATTTGGTGTTGATCTGTCTTTTTTTTCACTGACTTGACGGATGGACTTAAAAAACACATAAAAAATAAAACATTTTAAAAAATATGCCTCGGCCAATGGCTTGTGACTCTGCAGTATTCTCTGCCTTATGCAAGGTATGAGACCACTCACCTCCTGTTACCTCCAGGTCCCTCATTGTGGTGTTAGTGCAGCAACTGTGAGTGACATGAGGGTCAAACACATCCTCCAGGGTTATACTGTGCCCTACTTTAGGTATGGAAGAGCCAAACCCTTTTGGTACAGGGGAGGTCAGAGGTACAGAATCTATTGCTAGTGTTATGCCCTCCTCCCCATCCACTCCCCTGAGATTCTCCCACTAGTGTAGTGCATTCAAAAAAGAGATAGAAGATCCACCATGTAGTAGGGCAGCAGTCTCTGACTGGATTTCCGACTGAGATGATGACTTTGCTTAGGTCCATTGGTCAGGTAGTTGGTTGTGGGGTGCATACCTGAGTTATGAGTAATGCCAGCATTTCCACTACCAGCCATTTAAGGATCCTTAATTTTGAAGGGATCTAGTGTCTGAGCTTTTGAGCCTGTTAGTGTTGGATCAGTTGGTTTCCCGTGATGATGAACAGGCTTGGGAAGCCAAGCATTTTTTTTTTTTTTTTACATAAATACTAGCTAGATTTAGAGATGTATTAGTTTGGAGCAATCTTCAGTTGTCCCCTAAGATCAGCAGGATTTATAATCTTTTGGAGGATGAGGCTCCAGATGTGGAGACCTTTACCCCATCAATCCTAGCATTTCAGAATGTTTTCAAGAAAGCTTGTACTTCTGCATTGCTCATTGAGGCTCTGCCTAAAAAAAGTGTTTTAAGAAATTCAGGATATGATGGGCCATGTCTGGCCTTCAACCCCCCTTGTCTGCCGACCCTGCTTTGGTGTCCACAGCAACTCCTTCTAGTAATAGAAAAATGGTTAGAAACAAAGATAAAGATCCTGGCTCTGCCCAGCATGGTAACTTTTAAAGTGTTTAACTAGCAGTTGTGTATGTGGAAGCTTGCATTGAGATGTAATATATAGTTTAGATGACTCTGCTGCATTTTTACCTGCTGCTCAAAAGATCTCTGTTAAATATATTGTTTCCAATGTTTCTCAGGTTTCATAATCTGCTTTAAAGAGTGCCTTGGAGAGAACTGATGCTGCTACTAGAAGTGCAGCACCATCAGTGGTGGTAAGGAGGTATACTTGGTTGCACAGACAGAACTTTTCTGATGAGTTAAAAATTGAGTCTTATTGTTTGGTATAGATCTTTATACAGTGGGATAACAGTGGTAAACTCATTTAAAGGGGTTGTCAAAATGTTTCATACTCCTAAATATTCCTCTTTAAGAAGGCTAATTTCTGAGGCCCTCAAAGTAGAAGTCCCAGTAAACAAAAAACAAAACAGTAAGAGAAAATGGCTGAATGAAAACCCTGTCAAGTCTAACAAGAGGGGTTCCCTTCCCAAAAGGATAGTCCCCCTTCCAACTTAGTCCTGTGCAGAGGCATGTCACCTGACTTTCTTAAGTCCCCCTCCAGGTGCCATGGCTCCACAGTTAGCCCTCAACAAGGTACAAGGTAGCCTGGCTGTCGGTGGTTTATGACCAGTGGGTGCTCAACATTGTTGGCAGGGGCTACAGATGGCAGTGGAAAGAACATCCTCCACTATTCAAAGGGGTTCTCCTTCATTCATCAGACCAGACTTTGTTAATCCTATTCTCTTCCTAATGTTGGACTCAGGATTCATATAGCCAGTCCCTCTTTCAGAAAGAATGAGAGGTTTCTACTCGAGAATATTCCTAGTCCCCCAAAATAAAAGCTGTTATGGAGATGTGTTGGACCTTTCCTATCTGAATAAGGTTGTCCAAAGACCACTGAAGTCAAGATGCTCAACCTGCAGACAGTGCTTCCCTGTTTCCAGATCACTGCTTCATGATGACACTGGACTTGAAGGATGCATATAATCATAACACCATTGCTGTAATTTCAGGAGATTTCTGAGATTTGTTGTTTCTGTATTGCCTTTGCGCTGTTCACTCCACTTTGAGTGTTTACCAAATGCCTTGCGCTAGTAGAGGCCCACCGTTGGACTCTAAGAATTCACAGTTTTCCTCACTTGGGTGACTTGCTGATTTTTGTAGAGTCTGTCTCCAGGTGTTTGGATTCTCTAGAAAAGGTCTCGACCTTACTCTCCCAGCTAGGGTTCAAGTTGAACCTCCAAAAGTAGTCTCTGACACCCTTACAAAGACTAGTCTTTCTGAGATACTTAATTAACTCCCACCAGTGAATGGTCTTTCTTTCTAAAGTTAAGGTCCTGTATTACCTGAAAGTGTTTCTGGAATTCTCCAAGATGAATGTCGCTTCAGCGACAGAATTCCTAAAAATTCTCAAATTGATGGCATCTATGACTCTCATGTTACCACTGGCTTATCTTCACATGAGGAAAACTCAGTGGTATATCTGAAATTGTTGGACCAGCACCTTCATTTCCCTGGAATCCCAGTTGCCTATGCTGCCTTTCATCAGATGTGAGAGTTGAGCATCAATCTGGGGCTTCCTTTCTCCTCTCTGGTGCCAGTGCAATCTGTCCACACAGATTTGTCTTACTTCACCTCAGGAGCTGTGTCAGTGAGAATGCAAGTGCAAGTCACTGGGGGGGGGGGGGGGGCAAGGATGCAAGGAAACATGTCAGTGTCAAGGAGATGTTGGCAGTGATTCATGTCTTGAAAATCTTTCACCACCTGGGTCCTCTTCTAATGGTTACAAAACAACACCACCATGATGTGGAACCTTAAACAAAGGGGTACAAGGTCATACACTCTGTGCCAGTTGGCAGTGATGGCCTGGGTCCTGGCTTTACAGCATTCTCTGTCTCTTCTGGCTTTATAAAACCTGTCAGAGCAAAACATTGTGGCAGATAGTCTAAGCAGATCCTGGGTAGACCCACACAAGTGGCAGCTGAAGACAGTGGTGTTCCAAGATTTAGTACAGATTCTGGGAACACTTCAGATCTGTTCACCTTCTTTCAAAAATGGACAGTTAGAGAAATTCCATTCCAGACATCTTTGTAGCTTGGATGACAGACCTATTCTCATTCCATTGAATGGGAATGTTCCTGTATGAGCTTCCACCCTTTCAACTGATTCATAAAGTATAACATATACATACATATACATACTAAATCTAGAGCACTTGGTAATAGCTTTCAATCTTACTCACAAACACTGGCTAAGCTACAATGTATGGTACTGTACCTGTGTACTGTGTATGTATTCTACCTATGTTCCAAATTTCAGCTGTACACCACAAATCTGTTGATTGCCTTTATTTTTAAAATTAATATGTTTTGTTTGTTCTCTCCACTGTAACTGTTTATGTGCCACATACCACTTTAAAAACATGTCTGTTGTAATTTGTGTGTATACTGATCTTGTCTAAATAACTAAATGTGTCTGTAATTTTTCTTTGTGGAGCTTTTCTCCCCGGGCCTCTGCTGAAAAAGGGAATTTTCAGCTCAGTCAGACACCCCCGGTTAACAAATGTAAAATAAAATAAAATAAAAATAAATAAATTTCTGACTTTTCAGAAAGAAATGCCAGAGATCATCATGGTGACCCTCTAGTGGTCAAGGTAGTCTTGGTTCTCTCTTTTAATGGTACTGGCCAAGGGCAATTAACACAGACATTCTTGTGCTCTGGATCTGCTTACTCAGTCTCAGCTAGTTATCAAGATTTGAATTGTCAAACATACAGAGTAGCAGAACTGCATACAAAATCTGGTAAAAACAGTGCCTAAGTAATCACAGAAAAGGAGACTTAAGGACCACTTTGCTTATGTATATTTTCATATTTGTGTGACACTTTGGATTCGCTTTGTCAGAGCAAAACTTGCACATTGATGGTATGATTATGACATGTAAACTTCCAGTTTCTACATTTGGCTAAAAACCTTTCCTTGAAACAACATTCTTGTTTTGAGATTTAGTGATGTTACACCCGTCAAAATAAATAAATAAATAACAAACAGCATTAACTCACTGAGAATCTCAGTCGAGTCATACTTTCTTTGATTAAACAGAGCAGGGTTAAAATGTATGACAACCACTTTTTGCTGTGTTATGTATTGAACTACTGAAGGAAAGCCTGACATTTCATATGGAAAGGTAATAGATGTTCTTTGGTCAAAGTATGACAGTCATGCAAATGTTTTAGCTCATCTGTTTACTATAGTGTAGCAATAATTGACAACTGGGTATGGGTAATACCTTATTTATCGTCAGCTGGTATAGTTTAATGATGAAGGTAAAATACCCAAATGAACAAGCTATGGGTAAGCCAGTATTACCAAAACACACAAGTTTTTTGTTTTTTTTTTGCTATTATACAATGCCATTATTTAAAAAAAATGCTTCCCTATTTATGCCTTATGCCTGTGGATTTCTTCATTAAGTGGTCTGATTTTACAGCCTTCTTCTGTAGCTGGGTGATGACTTCCTAGAATTCCTGTCGATTTGATGAAGGTAGTTTTGGTGAACATAAAAAGATCGAAGTACATTCACCAAAACTACTACTACTTTCACTGACTGTTTCTCCTTTGTTGTGTGACCTAGGATTCATTATATACAAGTTTGAGGATATTGTGTCCCCTCATACTGGTGGTACAGGGAGGCTTGCACCCTGCAAAAGAATTGTTTTTTGGATGTTTGCTGTTAGTTTCTGTCAATATTTTTTTCAGGTATTTTACATTTGTCATAATTACCTTTGGAAGCTTGACATGAGTCCAGTGTTGTGTGGGCTGTTTTTGTCTTTCTCCATAGTACTTTCCATGTCATCTGCAGATTGCAAATTGCTTTTTTTTCTCTTGAATGCACTGACTTCCTGGAAAGTAGCATAGATACTGAGATTAGTTGGTGCCATCATTTTTAACATTTTCTTTTTTCATTAAATGTTTAGATCAGTGCGCATTTCTGTGTCTCAAGGAAGGTTTTAGGTTATGTTTATAATGATTTCTGCTTTCCTTTCTTATACCAAGCTGATAGCTCCACTTATTCATGTGGTCAGTACTCTGTTTATGGTCACACTGATCTCTTTATCTAGTCAGCATGCATGTTTTAGAATATTAATGAGGTTTCATTGTATAGTAAAAGAAATGCTATGCATCTTCAGCAGGAATGTGACTTTTGGTATGAGATGTACTGAAATGTAGGTGAGAAGGTCTGAAACTTACCTAGCATAAATTCTAGAAAGTTGTATAATATTCAACCCATGAGAGGGCAGAGTGCAAAGTTGTACAGGTGTAGATGGAAGTCTGCGGCCCAGCAGAAAAGTGTGTCAGGAGGAAGTAGAGGAGAAACTCTGAAGATTTTGAAGAGGCGTATTGTTGGATCTGTGTGAGCTGCATTCTAGAATTGTAAGAGAATGATGAATCACACCATGTGACTCACCTGAAGAAGAGTACCTTTCCATAGATAAAAGGTTACTGCTACCACGTAAGTGTTTGCATAAAATGGATCTAAGGAAAGAGGTATGCAGTTACAGGCATATTAGTCTCCATTCCATTACAAGGAAATTTATGGAAAACATTCCATGGGACAGACTAGTGGAACTCTCATATGACAGAGCAGGAAGAAGTCTTGATAGTCGAGTTGATCCATTTCTGTTACTAGCTTTGCCATGTAATTGGATAAGTGGAGCCCACAGATGCATTACATATGGACTTAAGGTCTTTGCACTCTTAAAAGGATGGTGTAGAAATTGGATTACGGAGTGAGACACTAGTCAAATGCTGCAGGGTTCAGAGCAAGAGCATGATTGTTTTAACATATTTTTTGATGCGTCACATTAGTGTTGAAAATAAAATGTATGTGCTGAAGACACCAAGATTGATATTGATATGCTGGACACAGGTAAAGAACCTGGTCTCCAGTAAAACCTAATATAGCTCGCAGGGTAGATGGCAAGTCTCATCTGTGATTTAGTGGAGGAAAGTGTAAAGGTATGCATTTTAATTAATCCAGTGTGTGTGTGTGTATTTATATATACACTTTTCCAGAGGAATTCTCATTTCGAGTCACCCTTCATAGGGTGAAGGAATCCAAGAAATACTTTGAAGCTCAACAGAGATAATGGGGCTTTCATGGGTTTGCCTCAAAAAAGGTCACTAGCAGTTCCTCCAGTGCTAGATGTCCCGGAAGATGTTTTTCATAATGCTTCACTGGAGCCTAAGTCCCTTCCCGTGCTGCAAGGAAGCCTGTCTAATTTTTTGTGTTTGTTTACTTTTTAATTACTAAAACATACAAAACACAGTATTTCATCAGACACCAATGACCAATATAGTAAGTTGGAGCATAAAATTAAATCCACTCACTATATAAGCATCAATAGCAAAAGAAAAAAAAACCTCACCTTGTATACATAATAAAATTTGTGACAGTTGTACCAAATGTCTAACAACTATAACCCCCAACACATCAATCTATTCAACCACTTTTCCTCCACTTCCTCCTTTGTCATCATCAAAAAACATATTCACATCATCCAGCCTAAAAAAGAAATAAAGGGAGAAAGAAACATTTCCCTTAAACTATTCTTTATTTAACCATATCCATCTGGTAATAAGCCCTTACCCTGAGCCATTTATCCCCTAACGCTCTCTTAATTCTTACTTACCATATCCTCCTGTGCATCTAACACTCTGTACTATGCCTGTATGTTATTAGGTGTAATCATTGCTTTGTTCCAGATAACAACTCCCTTCCAGTTCTTGGCCAGATAACTCCTTACCAGGCCATTTAGTGAAGCATGTCAGATTTTACAGGGTCAAAGAGTCTTTCAAGTACTGTTATAGGAATCCTTTGGTGGATCCAGACATGGTGTCCCTGCATACTAGTAAGAGAGCATTCTCTGGTCTGTCAGGACCATATCCCAGTTAATTAAGAGAGCAGAGCTCTGGAAATATTTGGAAAGAAAGCGTACACTTGTGCTACACTTTCCTTCAGAGCCATGAACTGCCGGTCCAGATGGTTTCATACCATCAAACACTGTTAGAAAAATGAGGAGTAAGTCAGAGGTGGTTTACAGTAAGCGTCTGAGATGAGAAGTGCATGATTTATGTGACCTGTCCTTTCAAGTTGCAAGGCACTCTAAGAAATATAGCTGTGATATAGTTGATATATCATGCAGGGCAGCAGCTAAGGGATTAGTTATCAGGAGACATGCGTAGCTGAGGACCGTACCCCTGACAGACAATGTAATGGCAAGACTGTAAATGCCCCAGTGAGTTTGGCTCTTTTCTTTGGAATCCCTGCTTGTGAGGTTTTCAACAAACTGTGGTAAAAGAGGAAAACACCCAGTCTGTTAGACATTTTTTTCCAGTCATTTGTACTTGGGTATAGCAAGATTCTTCCCTCTAAAACATGGCCTTTCAGCCTGAGAAAGGACCTAGCAGATCTGTAAAATATGAAAGAATGAAGGTATAAAAAGGAATGGCAAGTTCTACCCAATGAGAGAGAGAGTTTGGAACACTCATCCAGACTGCTTCTGGTCTCCCAACCCAATCCCCTACCCCTCTTGACCCAGATTCCCCCTCACAAAAAGTTGGAGGGTGCTTGTCCTTCTTCGCAAAAAATGGAAAATGGGAAGGAATTACACAAAACCAGCAGGTTCTAAACTTTATAAAAATGTATACAAACTTTATTTCCAGGAAGCCCCTTCTTTCAGAGGAATGCCTTCACTACCCAAAGGTCCATTGCACTTCATTATGCAAGTCCTAAAAAGTATGTTAAGATACAGAAGCCATAGAAAAGGTTTCCATGCAGGAGAGAAGGTCAAGGATTTTTATGCAAGGTTCTTCCTAGTACTAAATAATGAAGGCCCTTGGAGGCACATTCTCAACCAGTCTCATCTGAATGAATTCCTAAAGGTCACCATGTTAAAGATGCTCATCCTACAATGACTTCTGTCACTTCTACATCAAGAGGCTTTTATGATGACTCTAAACCTTGAAGGATGCCTACCTGCGTATCCCCATAACCAATAAGTACAGAGGATTCCCAAGGTTTGAAGCAGGTTGAGGTCACTACCAGTTCTCTACCTTGTCCTTTTGCTTGTTCACTACACCTAATGTATTAAAGTGTCTGGCTCCAGTAATAGCACACTGCAAGAGAAAGAGTATTCAGCTTTACTCTTATGTAGATGCTTACTTGATCCTTGTAGAGTCCTGTGTGGTTGCCACACAATTTCTGGACTTTGTAACTACTTCAGAGAACTGCATCTGACAGTCAGTAATGGAAAAATATTTCTTGACTTCCTCTCAGAAAGGTGAAATTCCTCTGAGTGTATTGGGACTCCACTCAGTGCAGAACCGTCTCCCTCAGGAGTTGGTAGAGTACTTCAGCAGCACTATATCAGAAAGAAGAGATCACAACTATGGAGTACCTCAGACTGTTAGGGTCTATGTCAGCATGCATTCTGATGGTGCTCTTAGCATGCCTACGCATGAGGAAACTCCAGAGGTACTTGAACAAAAGGTGGTGCCAGCACATACATATACACACACACACACACACACACACACATATGTGTATATATGGATTCCCTTTCAAATATCGAAGACTAGAATCCCGAATGTTATTTTCGCAAGACGAAAACAGCGAAAGTTAAAATCCCAAACCACAGACTTTTTCCCAGGGCAAATAAACACTGTAGTGCGATCCCAGATTTGGTATATATGCGTTTCAGATGGTTTGATATGTACTTTATAGTTCTGGGCAAGTGTTTACTTGCCCTGGGAAAAAGTTCATGGTTCGGGATTTTAAGTTTCGTTATTTTCGTCTCGTGAAAATAACATTCGGAAGTCTGGTCATTCGATATTTGAAAGTAGATGTGTGTGTGTGTGTGTGTGTGTGTTTGTTTGTGTGTTTGTTTGTGTTTGTGCGTGCATATTTATAAATTCCCAGCCAACAGTGCCCTGACTACAAACTCTTCAGACACAGCTTGGGGAGCTCATATGGGAAGTCTCCAAGTACAAGGAACTTTGGGGATAGGCTGAAGAGATAGTGTGTAACTTTCAAGGAGATAACGACACTGTGCCTGGTCCTAGTGGCATGGCTCCCTAACCTGAAGAAGGGGGTACTCCAGGTGAAGATGGGCAGTCATGACACACACACTTGTAGGGTTTCATTTCTACTTACAGATCAGGTTGGACATGCATGCTTGGGAAATAGTACAGAAGTGGGGGGGGGGGGTGTTCAGGATTGACACTTGAATCATATCAGTACAGAATGTAGTAGTGGACAGGGTGAGCAGATCCAGTTTGATCCCTATGAATGGATTTTAAATAAATATGTATTTCTGAATCTGACCAGCAGATGATGGGGTATATTGGATGCAGACCTGTTTGCCTCCCATTTGAACAGGCAGCAGAGACAGTTGTGCTCCGGTGGACCAATACCTGTAACCTGGAAATCGGACAAGTCAGTTTGTTTGTGCTTTTCCTCAAAGTAAAGGAGGAAAGGCCAAAAGTAATACTCCTAGAGTTCTTTTTGCCTTAGACAACACTGGCTTCATCCCCTGAACATTATGAAGCATTATCTTGATGAGAAGATCTATAGATACAAAAAAGAAGGTCTCTGATGCACCCCAACCTGGCCGCACCAGGGCTGACAGATTGGATGATCTTGCGCTGATTCCAGGCAGGCTGATATATTCAGTAGATGAACTATAATTACAGTTATGAAGGAGAGTAGAAAACCCAACATGAGAAAATCTTACTTAACAGAGTGGGAAAGATTTTCCTTCTGGTGCTAATCTGGAGAACTCAACCCAAGAAAGGCTAGAGTGGGATTGTTCCAGGAATATCTGTCAGACCTTTAGAAATCAGGATTTAGCTTACAAAAAGTGCACGCTTCTGTCTCAGTCTGTCTATCCATGGAGCCTGTCTTGTATTCTGAGCCTTCTGTTAAGAAGTTCCTGAAGGAGGTCATTCATCCTAGACCACCTAGAAAGTAAGTTGCTCCACCATGGCATTTCAGCGATTTCCTAGAAAAACTAACTTTGCATTCCTTTGAACCAGCACATCTCTTCTTTAGTTCCTGTCTTGGAAGACTCTGTTCTTGGTGACATTCACTTAAGACTGATGGATCTCAGAACTTCTGGCCTTGATATGCAAATAAAATTCCTCTTATAGTTCATAGGTGATTATTACGCTAGTGACCACAGGAGACATTTGTAAACCTAGCCATGCTTTCCAAATGTATAAATCAAGTTTCAATACCCTAGAGTTATTTAAAGGAAATTTATGCCTAGCATACTAGGCATTCTTGGATCCCACTCTGATGGACCTTTTGCATATCCACATAATGAGCAACACCAGCGCTACTAGATCTAAGGATATAAACTTTCCCTGTGACTCAAATAGGACATGTTGTAGGAGCAAGTAGGTATCTCTGAGAATCCCCATTCTCTGGAGTAGGGCTCACATATATGTGAAGCAGAGCCCATCCTCTAACCCTATTCAAGAACAACCTGGGCTAGTACATGGGAAATCGGAAATTAACCCCTGGTCTGACACCTATGTCTCTGATGAACAGAGGCAGCAGTTAAATCATGCCCTAACATACATCCCTTTAAAATAACTTGCAAGGTAAAATAACTTAGGGGATACATTTGGGCTGCATGGTTAAGCTTATAAAGGTCCCAGTGGTTGTTAGCCTAGGATATACCTATAAACCTATGTAGGCTTGGGCATGAGTAGTCAACAATTTACAGGCTGTCTCTCACTCTCTCTTTCTCTCTCTCTTTTAGAGAGATTGGCGCCAGATCAGGGGAAATGTTCTGATTCCTCATCCATTGGTCCAAGATATGCTTGAATTGGGTTAAGGAAGAACTGTACTTCAAGTGGATGGGAAGCCTGTTTCAGAGGAGTAGTAGTTTCTGAGACACATATCTGTCTCTCCAAGTCCTATTTATGTTGCAGATGAGATTTGGGTCCCTAAATTGGGTAAGGATGATACTGTTTATTTTGCAGATGTGCATCAGGTCCATCAGAGAGGGGTCATTGGATGCTTTATAGGCCAGGCATAGATCACCCCTCAGTAGTCTGTAGGAGACCAAGTAGAGAAATAGTGCTTTGAGGTAGTCTGTGTAGGACATGTTGTTTATGCCATTTAGTCTTTCTGTGAGGAACCTCTGTGGATGCTTTTGTTGCATATGCCTAGTCAGGTGCACACTGAAGGAAGGGTTGTAGTTACTGACTGTTGTGATGAGGGCTGAGTGCAGAGGAACAATAACATCCTTGGACCTTGATGCCCTTTACTTTACTTATAAGTTGCTTAAGGTAGAATAATTTCCTTATTACTGCAGACACATTATTGTCAAAGTCCAGGTTACTCTGTACATGTGCTCCCAATCCCTGACCACTGGCTCTACCCTTAGGGATGTATTATCAATGTGGTAGTTTCAAGGTGTGACCATCTTTTCACATAATAATACTATTATGCATTTCTTGGCACTGAGTTTTAGGCCATGGCTTTGGCACCAGTTATTGGGCTTTTTCAGGCCTTCTTAGAGAGGGTATTTTTGCCTTTATGGATTCTATGACTACACCTAGTTTGCAGTCATCTGCAAACTTGGTCAGCCAGAGGCTCTTGATGTTGACTTTGATTTCAGAGAAGTGGATAAAAACGGAGATGCCTCAGCTGTGAGCCTTGAGGGACTCTACTGATGACTGGCCATTTTTTGGAGGTAGACTCCCTTGTCCTAACTTCTTGGGTCCTATCTTTAAGCCAGCTGGCTGTCCAATTGGTGACATAAGAGTTTATGTCTAATTTTGAGAGTTTGTCTAGAGTGCATTAGTGGGGTATTGTGTCAAATGCTTTGGCTAGGTCAGGGTAGGCAGTATGCACTGTTTTGCCCTCATCTTTTGCTTTGGCGACCTTTGCGAAGAAGTCCACCAGGTTGAATAGGCATAACTTTCTCTTGATGAAACCAGACTGGGTTAGATCCAGTGTCTGAAGGTTTCATATGTCAATGTTCATCATTTCATGATAATTTTTTCCATGGGTTTGCATATAAGACTAGTGAGACTTATGGATCTGTAGTTACATTGGATTGTAGATGGCCCACCCTTGTGCAGAGGGATTACAGTTGCAGTCCTATCTGTAGCCTGTGGTTAAGTAATGATTCTAGTAGTCCTGATAGGTTATGTTTCATGGCAATTAAGGAGGCATCCTAGGAGATTACTGAGGACCAACGATTCAGTTTTCTTGTCTTTGAAGACTGCATTGAGGATCTGTTCCCAAGTGGGAGATGGTGGAATTCTGGTTGAGGGTATTCCCTCAAAGAGTTTTGGGGGTGAGGTGGAGAGAGGAGGGTAAAATTCGACCTAAATTTGTCAGTCAGTAGAACTGATATATCCTCAAGATCAGTATAGGTGGCTGCATTTACAATTAGTTGAGCACATTGTTGTGTATTGCCTTTGAGGTTGCAGACATAGCTGAAGAATGCCTTGTGATTGTCCTTGAACTGGGGGGGGGATGCATTTTTATCCCAAATTTGGCTTTGGTAGACTAGATTAACCCCCGAGTTGCTTGTTTAGATTGATGAGGAAGTTTTTACCTTGCTGGGCATTGCACTGTGGCAAACTGCCTACTATTAAATGACCCCCCCCCCAAACTCTGAGGACACTGCTGCCTTTATGGAAGTGTTCACAAAAGCCCTGTAGAATCACATTAATGGCTGCATAAAGACAGCTGTAAGAACGAAGAATAAGCACAGGACAAACTCGGATAGCAAGCCACCCTGATGGAATCCCAGCACCAGTAGGTGGTGTAGCATGCTCCTTTGTGTCATATGCTGGGGTGAGAGTTCTTAGTAGAGCAGAGGTCTCTAAACACAGGCCTGCAGGTCTGATGCAGCCAATGAGCATGTAAGGTTTGACCCTCACAAAATCCTCTGGTTCTGTGGGAATGTGTCCCATGAGCAGGTGATTTATTAATAGTAGGCAGCACTGAGTTGCTCTGCTTTACAGAGGGCTCTCCTGTTCTAAGGGTAGTGTAGACTCCCTCTTATCTGGCCTGTCTTTAAATGACCATCAAATTTCTGCCATAGTTTTAGCAAAAGACAACACAGAAGAACAACACTTCTGCCTCCTCTGGGCTAAATAATGACAGACATTTGAGGTTTTAGACTTCATATTCATTAGAAAAATGCATACTAACACACACCCTGTTATTCTAGCTGATTTATAACCTATAAATGCTATTTTGTATGCTTTTTCTGATTAACCAGCCTTTCATTTATCCAGCCTAAGGTCCGGTCCCGGTGAGACCGGATAAAAGGAAGTCTACTGTAGTTATAACAGTTACTCCACTCTGACAAATGACAACTCCAGTTTCTTCTCCATCTCATTGTCTCAGTTATCGCTCATCACTGGAAGAACGAGAGACTGGTTTCTTAGAACCACGTCATCAGTCTAGCTGTACAGCTACTGTTGCCATTGATGTTCATGCCACTGCATCCAGGATGCAAGGTAGCTGTGTGATCATTCTGTAGCTGTGTTAAATTAACGTCAAAGTAATTTAAGGTTAAGTGGAAGTAAGCTGGCGTATAATGAACAGAGTACAGGTGGCCCTGTGAAAACTAGGGAACTAGGCATGTCCCTCATCAATAAGTAAGCAAGTAATGTATGAATTCACTTATTCAGAGAGAGAGAAAGAGCCAGTTTTGTTGTGATGTGTAGTACACCATGAATGTATCAACTGCAAAAAAGCGATTTCTTATGCCAGTTACATGGAATTAAATGGATTCAAATTCACAAGACTGATGTAAAGGTAATTGTGCATCAACAGTGGATTTGATTGTCTGCTTGAGAAATGCAAGAAAAATGTAAATTCATAAAGCATGGGTAGTGGCAATGGAGGGGAAGAGAGTAAAATCTTTAACATTCCTATACCACTCCACAAGTGAACACATTTATATGTTTTCCATTTACCCCTATCCCCCAGAGTCCAAAGCTGCGCATGGCTTACAACTTTCTCCGGAAGGGGCAAGCTTATATGTGACCCTGTTTGATCCAAGTTTGAGACACCTGATAAAGGTTCTCTACAGCATTTCTAGAAAGTTTTTTTTTTTTGCAAACCCACTTTGCTTCTATTTTCTTTGCCAAGCTCCCAGCCCAAGAAAACATAAGATTTCTTGAATTTTGGGACTTGACCTACCAATAACTATGCCCTAGGATCTGATGATGTTAGTGTTTCACTGTTGCAGTCATCACATTTGGGTTATCTGCTTGCAGTAGCCCTCAGTCGGCCTGATTTTCAAAGTCTTGGGTCCTGCGTCTGTTGCTGTCTCATCTTCCATGAAGTCAGGTAGTCAGGGGTATAAAGCATGCAGCTGACACCATTACATCAGTTTTTCTTGCCCCAGATGTCAGGTGCCCCCCTTAATGAGAAGCAATTAATTAAATAAATAAATAAATAAATATATATATATATATATATATATATATATATATACACACACACACACACACACACACACACACACACACACACACACACACACACACACACACACACACACACACAGGATTATGCCTCCAACAAAAAAAAAAGCAAATACACCAAAGAGCTTTTAGGTATAGTAGAGGAGAATAGAGGTATAGCCAAAATGTCAGGGGGCTGGAGGGATGGTAACCAGGACTGCAACAGTGAATACACTCGAATATCTACATTTATATGTAAGTGTACACAACTGTACTATGTTCTTCGTGTTTCACTGTTGCAGTCATCACATTTGGGTAGATTACCAAAGCTTAGGATGGGAGGAGGAATTTAGATAGCATTAGGACCAGCTATAAGGCCCTGCAAGACTGCAGTGGCAAAGCCAGCTCTGGATTTAGAGAAAATTGGCAATTGGTAATGCTTGGTGAAAGTATGTACAGAACTCCAGGTAGCAGCTTCTAGGGTGTCTTTGGTAGGGACACCTCTGAGAAAAGGCTGTAGAGGTTGATGCATCTTTGGTTCCATTTTCCACTCGTCTGGGTCCATGAGAATTTTGCTTAGTTCATCTGCCAGTGTATTTAGTTTTCCTGGTAGGAACTGAGCCTGAAGATGCACTTGATAGCTCAAGGCTGTGTTCCACAGAGCCATGGCTAGTCTGCAGACGGGGTAAGAATGGGTACCCCCCCTGCTTGTTTATGTACCACATAACAGTGGTGTTGTCCATCTTTACCATTAATTGTCCTGGAAGAATGTGGTCCTTGAAGGCTGTCAGAACATTCTGTACAGCTAACATTTCTTTTTGATTGATAAGCAGGTGCATTTGACTTGGGTTCCATTTTCCCTGAATGCACTTCCCTGCCAGGTGAGCCCCCCCATGCATAGTCTGATGCATCTGTTGTTAGGGTTTGGGTGGTAGGGGGTACAGTGAATGGTAGTCCCTTGTTTTGGTGGCAGGCCTCTGCCCACCAAAGGAATTCTAACCGTATGGAAGGTATGATAGGAATCATTGCTTCTAGATCCTGAGAATGTTGACACCAAAGGCTTTTTAGATGCCATTGTAGTTTCCTCATATGCAGTCTTGCATATGGAATTAGTAGACTGCAGGAGGCCATGAACCCCAAGGCTTGCAGTATTTGCCTTGTAGATAGAAGGGTTTTTGTGGCCACTAGTTTAAAGTAAGTTGTCAAATGAATTTGTTTCTCTGGCATGAGGAAAGACATCTGGGAAGTTGTGTTCAAGCTTGCTCCCTGGAATATAATTTGTTGACAGGGTACCAGATGTGATTTCTTTTTGTTTATGGTGTACCCCAGACAAGTTAACACCTTTTGTACAAATGCCAGGTGATTCAGAAGTATGTCCTGGCTTTCTGCCTGAATTAGACAATCGTCCAGGTATGGATATATTTGAATATTTCTTTGCCTGCAAAATGCAATGACTGGAGCTACACACTTTGTGAATACCCTGGGCGCAGTAGATAAGCCAAAGGGCAGTGCAAAGAACTGATAGTGCATGCAGCCTGCTTTGAAGCGTAGGTATTTTCTGCAAGATTTCCTGATTGGGATGCGCAGGTAGGCTTCCTTTAAATCCAGTGTTGCCAACCAGGCATCTTTGCCTATCATGGGAAGCAACTGGTGAAGCGTTAGCATCTTGAATTTTAGAATCACCAAAAAGGTGTTTAGGATAGACAGGTCCAGGATAGGATGCTGTGAGCTGTCTTTTCTGGGTACCAGGAAAAGTCTTGAGTAGAAACCTTGTCCCTTTTCCTCTTCTGGTACAGTCTGAATAGCCTTTAATCTTAAGAGAGAGAGAGTACTTGCTTTTGAGCCTCTGGCCAACCGTTTGGGGTTGGTAACGTGTGCAAGTGAAATCTGTATCCTTGGGGAAACTGTGTTTAAAACCCATTTGTTCTGGGTAATGAGTTCTCAGTTTTTTGCTTGCAGAACAATCTTTCCCCCTAAAGGAGCAGTCAGTTGAGAAGTGCTTGGAAGTTTTACGGTCAAGTCATTGAGACAGCTTACCATAGTGGGGAGTCTTGCTACTCCCTGATTTGGAAGTGGGAGCCCCCCACTGCTTAGTCCTGTGCGTACCCTGGGATTGTAGCCTGGGTGTTCTGCTGGTTCTGGGTTTGAAATGAGAAGGCCTGGAAGAGGCAGGAAAGGACCAATTTTTTGAGGGCTAATGCCTACTAAATCTAGGAGGCTGCACTTGTAAGAAATCTTTAACAGTTTGCATAGATTTAGCTTTTTCCTCCATCTTTTTAAGAACTTCTTCTGCTTTGTCATCAAACAGGAGGTCCTGATTTAAGGGAGCATCCAGAAATTTAGTTTTAACATGATCTGGCAAAGATTGCTCCTTAAGTCAAGCATGCCTTCTAAGTACAGACCCGGTGACAGCAGCCCTGCAAGATGCCTCTAGTGAATCAAAACCACATTGCAAAGTATGTTTTCCAACCTGTTCAGCAGAATGCATTAAATCATGTAAATCCTTATTTTCAGCACAGTCAGGAATCAACATAATTTTCTCTATAAGCAATCCAATAATATGCTGCTGATACTTTTAACATATGAAACTGGCAATTTAAGGCCCTGATGGCCAAGGTTGCAGAGGTGTATACCTTCTTACCCTATCTATCCAGGGCCCTGGAATCTGTATCTGAGGGGGGAGGATTTTTGGCAGTAGTAGCCTTAATGCCCTTGGGTCCCTGGGAAATGGTCTCAGGATCCGCAGTAGGATTTTTAAAAAGGAACTTGTGAGAATCAGGAACCCTGTAATATCTATCAGGTTTTCTGGGAGCAGGAGGTAAAGAGTCAGGGGCCAAGCTAGATTCCAAAAAGGCGTCATCAACAATGTCCAGCACAGGAGGGATAGCTAAAGGCCTGTGTTGGGGCAGGAGTAAGAAATCCCTAAGCCTCTTTTTAGAATCAGAGTAATCCTGGCTTTCCCAGTGAAAATGCTCCTTAAGAGTATGCAAGGTTTCACCAAAAGAAAAATCCTCTGAGGGAGAAGCAGAGGGAATAGAGTATTCAGCATCAGAATCCTCATAGGTAATAAGGGTAAATCCTTGTCATCAGAGGAGACAGAAATTTCGGAATCCTGGTCAGAAGTATCATAAGCAAATTCAGTCCTAGGTCTCTTAAAGGGGGAAGGTTGGCTTCCCCTGATTAAAGTAATAAGGTCTTCAGCCATTCTTATCATTTGTTTTTAGGCATAGAGGCCTGACCGTGCAGTCTGGGTGTCGGTTTCCTATGCATGGTTCGAGTAAAGAAGAAGATGGCGTTGGTTTAATTTGCAAGTCAGTAGGCCTGAATACACCCTCAGAAGCCAGTGCCTGCACAGCGGCTCCGGACCCATCCAAGGTATAGACATCCGCAGGTTCCACAGTTGAAGCATCTCGTGGCATACTCCAAATAGGTCTCAGTAGAGGCCTATAAATCTGAAGTAGCGGGTATCAGGGGCTGTGAAAGCACCTCACTGAGTACCGGCGAACTGGCGACTAGCTTAGGAGAAGCGTTGTCAGTAGCTTTGGACCTAGGCGGCCTGTCTCTGTCTTTATCTTTGCGTTTTTTTGGAATGTTGATAGTCGGGTGGCTTACCAATGACATATCTGGATAATTGAACCGAGTACCAAAATATTTAGAAGCGAAAATGTACAGATGACGAATAGTTTGTGGTTTAAATAAGGCACAAAACTGACAGCGAGGTACGTCATGGTGAGGGCCTAGGTAAGGAATACAGTACGAATGAAAATCTTTGAGGTATTTGCTTTCCACAAGAAATACAATTATTGACTTTTACTGACATCGGTTTAGAGCAAGAAAATGTTTCCCCAATGGGGTACTTTGCTTTAGTTGAAGACTTCGGTTCTGAAACTCGAAAACGAAAATTTCAGGAGTTGGCCGACCGGCACTTGCGAACTGCTTCTGCTTTGGGCACCGCACGGCAAGAAAGACTAAGCCATGAGGGCATGGGGATACTGGCAGAGCGTAGCTGAATTGAGTGTGGGGGTAGAGGCATGACTGAACCTAAAACATTACTTCTCATCATACTGATGCAAAACTGGGGGTTAGTTTCCAAGCAGGAGAATGTGGTGAAACTAATTAAGTGGGAAGAGAGGTTGATGGCTGTGTTTCAGTGAATAAAAAATCTACAGTATTTCAGTTTGCATATAACAGACAGATAATATAAACCATATTAGATATATTTTTCCTTAATAAAAGGCACAGTACATGGCAATGATGATTAATAGCCACTGTAAACGATATGGGGACCACATCTGTCATTCATCTGCATTGATTACTCGTCTCCCATTGCAAATGGAAAGGTGGCTAATCAGAAGCCTTGAGCCCCTGCTTACACTGTTGTCTTTGTCACCTGTCTGCAGACACTGGGCCATATCGTTCAACTACTCAGGTTTATGCCTCTTATTTTTGGTCTGTTTCTCATAAGATGTGTGGGTTTCTGTTTAATTATTGAGGATTGAAATCACTAAATAATGACAGACATTTGAGCATTAGCTTTCAGAAAATTAATGCTAAAGCAAAACATGTTATTCTAGCAATGTTCTAAATTTATAAGAGTGCTGTTTGGAATCTGTCCCTGATTTTGGCCTTTGTCCTGATTTATTGCACTAAGATGTTAAGAGGTTTGCATTGGGTTGAAACATATACCGGGTTATGTCTGCATTTACTGCATGGTACTATTGTCTATAGCACTTCCAGAACATATTCAGTTTGAACATCAGGGATGCATATGCATTAAATGGAAGGTTTTCGCTGTCACTCATTTTCTTTTAGTAATAACCATGCAGTAGTAAACTAGCAAGCACTCCTTTGATGTTGCAATGTCACATACATGCAACCAGCAGACTGACAAAGGAACGAGTATCTGTATTTGCAACAAAAGCATCAAATTTAAGTAAACAGGTCTTTACAAGTATCATTTTTAGCCTAAAATAACTTACAGTAATTTGTAATCTGGTCATTTATATAGTAGACTATTTTATCTCTGTCCAGCAACTCTATGTTTAGGAATCCAGAAAAAATATCTTATTTCACCAACAGATCTTTTATTACACCCAGAGTGTCTGTTTTTGAACATTTCATTCCAATATATTTACTCAGTTAAGCACATGTTTAAATAATTTTATTCTAGGATTTCCTTGAGTTCAGCGCTATCCTTCCATAAGCCTCTGTGGTTTATGCTGATCATTTTGGTTAATACTTTGTCTTTAATGTAGTTTTCTTAGTACTTGTTGTTCAGTTTACTAACAGCATATCAAGTGTAACCCATCAGAATGTGTATGAGATTAATGTAACACGAAGTGCCCTTTCTTGACAAAAATGCATGCCTGCTGTGTTGAAAGAGCTCAAAACAGGTCATGGACATTCCTTTCATTATACCAAGGAAATCATTTAGAATAAAATTTGGCTTCATGTGGAAAACCTCATTCATTATTTCTTTTGGTTTACTGATGGAGTGTCATTCTTTAGATCTCATGTTGGCATTCTTTTACTGTTCCTAGGCAGTTTTCCTTCATTTCCAATTATTTATGGATGTCTTGCTAGCATCCTCTATGTTTTTTTCTGGCAGTGTTTACTCAGTTTTTTTTTTTAGATCAACATTCAGTTGTTTACTGATATTTTTTGGGTGCTTCTACTTACATTGTCAAGTTTCCAACTTTAATATTTAGTTTGTTTTGCAATCTGTTAGTTAAGGGGTCCCAAGCTGTAGGCTATGGTTTTTCATGACTATTGCATACTTTTTCCCAACCTTCAAATGTTTGATTAACTCAATTCCTAAAGCCATGTAATGCTTAGTAGTTTGTTTGCCATTACTGTTGATGTACTCATTAACTGCACTGCTTTCTTTTATTAAAATGCCTTTGGAAACTGTAGTACTTGCGTATACCCGGCTTTGTGACTGCAGAAATAGTTTTCCACTATTAGACTTACCTGAGTGTTGTCTGGGTTTGAAATTGTGCTTAGTTCTCTTTTAGTTTCTACATATTAGTTTTTCATACCTGCCTGGCATGAACAGGATGCATAGTGCTTCTCTCCTACATTGTCTGTGTTAATTTCTTTTTGCCTTTTTTTTTTCTTCTTTTGAATGTAACATCTTAAAGGGGTTAAATATGGGCTACATTTTCTTCTCTTTTTCTAAAACTCTCCCCAAGTTTTTTTATTTATTTTTTCATCCAGATTACTGGAAGCTATCTATTGTACCAATGCTGAAAAGTGAACTGCTTTTTGCTAAACAGCTGTAAGATTCTCCCCAGCCAAAGAGTTTTATTCTCCATTTCCAGTTGTTTTTTTCTTACTTTCTACAGATTTCTATCTTGCTGCCGTCCAGGTAGTGCAGTTACTAGTCAGCAACTGAATTTTTCACAAACTGGTAACTAGAACTGTGAAAAAAAGCAGTAAAAGCTTTCACTCTGGGAGGGCTATAATAAACCTGTTGATCAGTCTACAACCAACTTGGAAGTCTCGTTTTGTTTTTTAAGCATGTGACCCACTGATATTTAAGAAGCTTGACTGACCGTCTTAACTCAGGTTGATGTTTTCTACTGCTCTTGTATCTATTAATACAGTTTTTGAAAGAGGTTAACAAGTGGCATCTAATAATTTTAATGGTATACTTATTCCTTAGTCATAGAATATGTTTATAATGTGTCCACCACTTTTTTCTTTTACCAATTTTTAGAATTAAATTCCATGATCTGATGTCTGCTGTTATAGCAGCATGACAGGATTTCAGATGAAAGCAGATCAGATATTTCCATATATGCCATACAGAGGTCACCTTCACGTCTAAGTTACCATTAAGAAGCAGATTTTGTAAGCAGTTTAAGTTTTCCAGTCCTTTTGATTTGTTTGGTATGTAATCATGCAATCTCTGCTTGACTTACAAAGCCATGTCTGACCCAGCTCTGTTAGAAATGCTACATCTAAAGAAATCCCAATCCCTCCACACCAGAGCCTTCAACTTCATTACCACAATCAACAGAACATGCTGGAGGGACAGTTTCATAACCCAGAGACTGCCCATGCTATGGAATAGACTTCCCATACATGTCAAACAGAGCACCTCACTGGCCCTCTTCAAGAGAAATCTTGATGAGTGTATGGGAAATAGAAAATTCACTCCAGGGATCACTCTAGTGGCTGTACTTGATAGCAGCACTGGGAACTAAGGTTGGGTGGCACGATGCCAGGGTAATCACATGGGCTAGGCTTGTAACGGCTCCAGGGCCATTAGCCTAGTACACACCTATGATCCTGTACCTTTTCTAGTTTGTATTTTTTCAGGATACCATTTTATGTGGTTATTGCACAAATGCAGCCTTTAACCATGATGATATTTAAACAACACTATAACTTAAACATTTCATTCCTGTTGCTGCAGTCCAAGTTCTTAAAGTCTAGTCCATAAATCAACTAAGTTCATTTTCTTTTTTAGTTGCATCCTCATCCTTAATGGACTGACATGTTCTGCCTGCTCAGATGTTGCTCTTTTGTTTCATGTTTTCATGAGACAGAACAACGTAGAAACACCCCAAGCCTTGGGGACCCCCCGGAGCCTTTCTTTAGCTGTTTCTGTGGTTACTTCATAGACTCTTAGAGTTAGCTTACCAGATATTCTGTTCATTTTGGCTGGTAGTCTTTCAAGTTGCATTCTGATCTGCCCACTCTCCACTGATGAATATTTCCACTTTTTTCAAACCAGGTGAGTGCCCTTTTGTCCGCTAGAAACTCAGCCATAGGTATGTTTTTTTTGGAGGGTTGTCATTTAACTACAGCTTGTCTATGGGATGTAGTGGGGAACAGAGAAGAACCCAGTGGAAAGCAACACAGACAAGTGGAGGACATGCACACTATGCATAGAAAGCTTCCTAGACAAGAATTGAATTGCAGCCCAAAGCATTGTAGGTTTCTGTCTTTCGGCTTTTCCCGGTTAGGGGTCGCCACAGCGGAACTCCGGTCCGCTAATGATTAGCAGTAGATTTTTACGTGCTGGCTTGCCAGGCCTAACGCACAACCTTCAACGAAGGAACACCCATTCACGCATGCCGCCACACAGAAGATGCTCTAACTAAGAATCGAACTGGCAACGTCTTAACTGTGAGGCGACAACGCTACCGCAGCACCACATTGTAGGTAACAATGCTAATCTATGTACCACACTGCTGCCATGCTTGAATACAGTGAAAGCGTAAACTCTCGCCTCTTTTACTAACATTTACTTTTAAACTTGTTTGTCTGTGCTTAAGAAAGAAGCCATTTCTACTTTCCTTTGAGAACTTCTGCCTTTATCTCCTTAACATTTTGTTCCCTCATACACAAACGTCATTATCTTGCACAACAGAAGTACTGTTTTGGCTTTGCTTTTTCTTGAGAGATGTTGGAACACTTGGTACTTCTGTTTTCCTGGGAGTCCATGTTTAATTGCATAGATTACATGTTGGCATCAGATGCCGCCTTTGTGGTGATCTGTTCATTGTGCTCTTTCTATGACTCTTAACCTGCACTGCCTGGAGTAGTTTTTGGTTAATGATACATAAAGGAGCTTGAGGGTTTTAGAGAGCAAGATGGCTTCATATCGTTGCTCTGTCTGAAGTATTAATATCATTTTCAGGCTAGCCAGTTTACGTTTTGAGCTGGTTAGTATCATTTTCTGCACTCTTAATAACTTGATACTGCAAAACTGTCCAAAGGCTATTCTGCTTAGATTAGAAGGAAATTAATAGAAGAGGTGCCGGTCATTTCTTCTGACAGTGCTCACTGTTCATTACTTGAACTGCAAAGAAAATTTCAGAATGTATGAAACTACAGATTCACTCCGAGCTTTGTATAATGAGTAAAGGTTATAGAGACAGAGAAACTACGATGTGACATCTGACGTCAAATTCGGAAACAACAACATTTTAAATTGTGTTAACATTCAAGGCAAAACTGCAAAGGGTACTCTGTAATTGTTAAATTTAACCTACCATTCAACTTGTCATAATAACCCCTCCAAGTGGGCAGTCCTCTTTGTATTCCACATCTTCACAATCATTTCTTCTCGCACAGTGTCCCCTGTGATAATTGCAGTGGGAGCTTATACTATGTGTTAATTCTGTGTGCCATTTGCTTTGTTTGATTTATTCTGTTGGTTGAGTTGGCATTTTCTGTTGTTTACTTGGAAATAGTATGCTATTTCTTAATTGTTCTTCAGCTTATAAGAGACTGCTTGCCTTTTTTCTGCTTCATCATTGACTGGATTTTTTATTTTGTTTTTAAACGCCGTTATTAAATGATCACTTAAGACATAGGTGCACATATATTAATAGAAAAGAAAATGCACCCTATTATCATACGATATTTGCTGCTTTATTGTTGCGTCACTTAACTTCTAAGGTTTTGTTCAACATAGTGGTTTATATATCTTTTCGTATGACTGTCAAGGTCACTACACTTGTAGGTTCTAGATTACTATGCAATTGTGCTGACCAGCTTCAGTTTAAACATATTTAAGCCCAGTCACATCCATCCTGTCTAGTATGCGGGCAGTCAGCCCTTCTGTAGCTACTGTTTTTGTTACAGTGATAGTTCATTATAGCTGCTGGCTGCTTGAACACTTGTGAAGCTTTTTCTTTGCAGGCATTTGTAGAGAATAGATTTTAACCATCTGCTTTTTGGTTAGTCTTTCCGTCCATTTGTCAACTTGTGAGCCAAATCATCTTGTGTCTCTCTGATTTGATTTTGTATGTGTGGCATTGTGGGGTGTTTCCTTCCAGAAACAAGTGTGTTGGCTTTAGTTTGTATAAACGTAGACCTCGACCACTGCTTTGATTGTAATTTGTGTAACACTATAATGCCAAGAAAAGCCACATTCCGGTTTCGTTCTTCATTTACAGCTTCAGAGACCACGTTGACTGCTTGTGAATAAACTGTTTTGTGTATTGCCTTCACTGAATGCATAGTAACTGCATGAATGCAGGTAGTTTTAATGTAATACTTTTTTTCTGGTGTTTTTACCATTTTCTGTGTCATAATTTTGTAGCACATTTTGGTTTAAGAAACGGTTTGATTAATTGAGTCAGTGTTGGAATTTAAATTATCAGTTAACTTACATTTTATGAGAAGTTAATTACCTAATGTGTTAACCATTATTGTTATTTTACCTTGTGACTTAATAATTATATTTTCATTGGTTATTTTGATTTATGTTTTTTTTTACATTTTTGCTCTTTTTAACTTAAGCTTGTTTGAATTTGTTAATAGGTCTTAATCATGATCAGAACCTCTTGTTCAACCTTCACTTTCTTCTCCATCAAGTTGGGATTCCTGCTGGCATTTTCATCTTTGTGGTTGGTTATCAAACGGGGGTCATTTCTCCACTCACAAGAGGGCAGGTTAAAGATTAAAGTGTTATTTGTTTAGTGCCCCCTGTTTATACTTACTGATTGGAGTTGACTGATAACTGAGCAAGCAGCACTTATCAGAAAAAGATCTTTAATCACACACAGGGTTGCCAGCTGTCCGTTTTTTGACTGGACTGTCCGGTTTTCTGACAAATTGTCTGGTTACCAATTTCTTTCAAAACTGGACATGTGAAGTCTGGGTTTTGTGCCACTGCCAAATTTGTACTAGTAGACACACTAAACAACCGGATCCAAGATGCACCAACGGAAGATGAAAGGGCAGGATGACGTGGACCACACACTCTTAGTGCACTTAACAAACATGGCTGAAAAAATGTAATGACGGGAAGGGGGTGCCACTATAGTGATGTCACGTATTGTATAGAGGTCATGGGTGAATGCAAAGTGATGTAGTTTTCCCACCAGTGTTGTTAAAAGTATGTTGAAAGTATGCTGACATAGTTGTGTCAACAAGCTGGTATAGCTGACCAGAAGCTGAACGCTTAGTTTGTGTTGCAGAAAAGCAGTGTCAAGCCTGTTTGTCGTCAAAGGAATTTTCATCGCCAAGTATGCCTTGTGTGGATGATTGGTTAACAACCCTCTGGGTACTGTTCAGAATCTTTTTGGTCAGTTTATAAGGCCTGCAATTTAAAGACTTTCACCTGTGGTTGAAAAAAAATGGTTCAGAAGATTGCCATCTGTGATTTCTTTTATTCGGAAATGTAATACCTGGTTTGGGATGCATTTTTAAGTCTATTTGAGTGGAATAGACTTTCTTTTCTGTATGAGGAAGTGCTTGCTTTATTTAAATGTGGGGCTAGCAATATACCTGTTTTTCTCCATGTCTTGTATGCACTGTTCTTCATTGTACTATGTGTTTTCCTATTCTGCAGTATTGAAATCGGGGATTATTCTCCCTTGCTTTCAAGTGGGTATAGCAGTGTGTTTCTTTAGGCTAAGAGAGAAAGGAGAATGCAGATTGCAGCCTCCCATCATGTTTTTATTTACTATAAATAAATCTATATCTAGGCATTGTTAGCATGGTGTCCTGTGTTTTACTTGTATCAGAAGTCTTGCTGTAGACTGTGCTGTCGGGTTGACTAATTGCACTGCATGATAACATATTTTTTATTGGGGTTTACTACTATTATTGAAAACGTTTTCTGGTTCTAGATTCTAGGGTTACCACTTGTTTCTCTACATGCAGGAAAGTCTGTACGTGGACAGCTGTACCATGTGGAATATATAAAAAATTATAAATGTCTTGCTGTTTTGGTGCAGAAATCTAATTTTCCACTAATAATTGCATGAAATATGAAATGTTAGTATTCTCCAGAACAACAGAAGAAATGCTAATTTTACAAGTATGAGCTTTTGTTCTGGTAAAAAAAAAAAAACGAAGCCTTGACCTTTACACTGGTTGTGGTTATGATTTGGCCTTCAAAATCTTGCATTTTCATTAAAAAGGCTGCATTTTTGCCATTTGAAAAGGTGTTCCCGCTTAAGTTCTTTCAGCGAAAGTAAGAGTTCATTTTATTGGTTATTTATGAGGTGTTTTACTGAAATTTGACAGTAAGTAGTTTTCAAGTCGGTTTTGAAGACTGGATATATGTACTTGTAGTGTAAGAATTTAAGCAGGTAGTTGCTTTTAACTGTCTCCGATACACATTCTTAGCTATTCCTTGATCACTTGGATACATCTGTACACTTTTCTATTGCTTTTGATAAATATTCTGCAGAAAAGTAATGCCTTTCTGCTGCACTTGTTTTGGTCCTGTAGTTTGACTCACGCTATCAGCTGATGTCACGATGATGTCACAAAATGGGCGGACCATGGATGGGAGAGGGGGTGGGAATGGGTGGAGTTATGGTGATGTGAGGGGTGTGACCTTAGTCTGGTTTTAGCCACAAATAAAGCTGGCAACCCTAATCACACAAAGAGACAAAAATAAAAAAACATAAACATAATTTGATTACCACATTTTGTCACCTTGTAGACTTCATCAGATGTAAAAAGCACTAGGGAAAACCTCATTTATACATATTAATACCATGATTCCTCAATCAGTCACATAGCATAAGAATAAGGCACATTAAAAAACAATAACAATAAAAATGTATATCAATGTATATATGAATAATAAATAGATTAGAACTATTATTGCAAGCAAATGGGCCAGTTTAGTAGGTTGTCTGAACTTGAGATTTTTTAAAACGCCTCTTAATTTATTTTTCAGAAGGGATTAAGTTTGATGGATATTTTTGAAGGAGGTAATTTGGTTAATCAGAAGAGTGAGAAGACTATTTTTGAAGGAACTAAAATATTTATACCAAGTAGGGGGAAATACTTGTTTGGGAAAACTTTTTCTAATCGCAGTACTTTGCTGTATGTAACATCTGTGCAGCATCTTATGTAGGGAGAAACAGAGAGAGAGTAAAAACTAGAATTTATGAGCATAAGTATGATATTAGGAGCAAAAATGAGAAGAATGCCTTATTTAAATATACTACAGCTTTTCATGGGAGGAAAGCTCAGGCTTTTTGGTAATAGAGGAGGTTCTGATTGATATTAGAGGGGGGCCTTGGGAGGCTACCATAGAATATAAGGATGATCCAAAATCAGTCACAGTCACCAAGATATGCACTGAACACAAGGACACGTACGAAATACTTTGGTACAAAATTTATTGACTTCGACAACAATACTGGTTAATTAGTATACATAGGGTAGGAAATGTTTTAAGTTTGTGATTGGTTTAAAGCCACATAAAAAGTCAGTAGTGGCTGTTAATGTTGATTCTGATGAAATCTACTATCAGTAGATGAAAGCGATCAACCAGTATTGTTGTCGAAGTCAATAAATTTTGTACCAAAGTATTTCGTACGTGCCCTTGTGTTCAGTGCATATCTTGGTGACTGTGACTGATTTTGGATCATCCTGTTGTTACTTTGTTGGCTAGTCTGGTCGAATATCATTTTTATTTCATGGAATATAAGGAGTTATACTAGAAGTTGGTTTTAGAGGCTAATAAATTACTGGGGTTGAATGAGAATGTCTCCTTATCTCCTGTTTTAAAATTAAGAGCAGCCAGATTATAAGTGGCTATCCAGTTTTGTAACACAAGTTTGAAACATTTGTATTTACTTGCCACCTCTTATACATATTTAAAAAATTGTGTGTATTTTTATGTTTTTACATAATATTATTTATATTTTTAACTGTGCATAATATTTATGGTTTTAGCGTAATGTATTGTTTGCTGATGTAAGCTGAGGTTATTTCCACCTTTGGATGGAGCTGTTTCCCTTGTTCTTATCCTTTTCTCTTTATAAATATTATTATTTTTTATTCTTAACATTAAATGGTTGCCATAATATTTATTATTCATATATAGATTGATATACAATTTTATTTTTATGTTTGTTGTTTTTATTAGTGTGCCTTATTCTAATGCCTGTCATTGGGTGGGGAATCATGGTATTAATATATATAAATGAGGTTTCTCCTAGTGCTTTTTACATCCGATGAAGTCTAAAATGTGACAGAAATGTGGTGATCAAGTTAAGCGTTCGTTTTTTATTTTTGTCTCTGTGTGATTAAAGATTTTTTTTTCTGGTAACCTATCTGCTTGATTTTGTCCAAGTGCTGCTTGCTCAGTTATTAGTCTTGATTGGCACTTCTCCTCCTTTCTGTTTTTTATGGAGTTGACTGGTGCTTGCTTTTGGGAGTGAACTAACAGTGCTCTGAAGTGAAATCATTCACCAGCAGTGATATTCTCTGCCTTTGATAATGCCCAGGGAGCCTGTAATCACTCTCGGGTTATTAGACAGACCTGCATGCTACTAACCCATATTGGTTACAGTATACTAAAGTCTGGTGTATCTTGAGGACTGGTATTTTTTCATAATTGCTGAAGTTTACATACTGCCTCTCCTCTGATTTGTACTTCTCAGACAGAGTTATTGAGAAAGTAGTGTATGTCCAGCTTGAATAGTTTTAAATAGATATGGCCTCTGCTGTCTTTACTGGTCCAGATTCAGGATCCATCATGGTGCCATGGTGACCTATACTAAGGCAGGTAATGATCCTAGTGGTGGGGTATCAGTGTCCCTGTTCAGTTTTGGCCCACCTTGCTTTTTTAGCTCCATCTGACACTGCTGAATATAGACTTTTGATTCAGCTTTTCTGACACAGTCCCCAGTTGGTTTACCTGTTACCAAAAGCACATGCAGAAGGTAATCCCTAGTATTAATTCCTCTTTTGTGATGCAGAGTTTTGAAGAGCTTATCATTTTTCCATTGTCATTGATTGTTTTCATGCATTTACTGGGAGGTCATGTGAAGGGAGTTTTGTATTGCTATAGTAGTTCAGCTATACTTCTTCCCTTTGTACGATGGGTCAGCTCTTGATTCCAGTGAGGGCAGTTAGGATGCCAGCTTAACATGGATAAGGAACAGCCATTTAAATCTCAGTAAGAGCAAGACTATACCTTTGACCACTTATGCTGCCATAATGTCCTGTATTTGCTGTGCTTTTTGCTTCAATTATATTGTGGTGGTGAGAGGCTGGAGTGAGTTTGTGTTTTGGGTATGGAAACTGGGGGTGATCCTTGATGATTGTTTATGATTTAAGGATTAGGCATTGTCTTTCTTTGGAATTTTCTTATCATCTGGAGACCACCAGATTAAGTATAATTTACTTCCAGGGGATCATGCTGCAGTTGTGCATGCTTTGGTCTTTTGTCACACCTCTCGACTGTACAGATTTTCACAGAATGTCCAGATTTTTTTGGACTTCATACCCTTCAGAAAATTCATGCTGATGCAAAACCTGTTATTCTATCAGCTTTCTAAGTTTGTAAGAGCAATATTTAAAAAGTGCCCCTATTTTTGATCCTTTGTCCCCCCATTATTTATGGCTTTGTCCAGATTTCTTGCTCAAGAGATTGAGAGGTATATCTTTTCATATTAAAATTACTGAGTCTGTCTCTATCGAAGGCTGGTCACTGTGAACTGAGACTTCCTTTGCTAGATGCATAACACCAGAGCATGTTTTTCTAATTTGTTTATCTTGATTGCATGGTCTACATTAGTACTTGTGGTCTCTGGAAACCAATGTTTCTTGTCCTATATAATATGGTACTACTGCCTCTCTTAAAGTAGTGATGGCCATATCCCAGCCATCTCAGTCACTCCTCCTCCTTTTAGTTGGCACATGGCTGTTAGCAATTCCTGGGTTGTGCATAGAGTCATCTAGTAAAACTATTTTCAGCATTACAGACACCATACCGACAGAATTTTCTATCACTCCATAGTTGGGGTAGCCTCACTGGTGATTCAGGAGGTGGGTTAAGGTACACTTGTTTCATCAAACATAAGATAGATGACTTTTAATTTGCTATAATTCTGACATTTTGATTCACACATTTTTACTTTTATTTGATTTGTTTGCATTTTACTGTACTTTTCTCAGCAGACTGTAACACTGAGCATTACCTCTGTTCCTCCTGTATATAATGTGACTGATCTGATGGTCTTTGCACTCCCATACAAAGAGAAGAATATTTGCATTCATACTCATTGCAAGGTATTCTTATCTAGAGTGTCTTCTGTGTGGAGATGTGCGTGAATGGGTGTACCTTCGTTGAAGATTGTGCATCAGGGCCGGCAACTCGGCACGTAAAAATCTACTGCCAATCATTAGCGGACTGGAGTTCCGCTGTGGCGACCCCTAACCGGGAAAAGCCGAAAGACACAACAACTCGTTGCAAGATATCCCCAAAAAATTGCAGATTTTGCATATAAGGCAGCAACCATTACTTCGCTCAGTCTCATTCTTATGGTTTCTTAGCTTCCGTAAAACCTTCAGTTGCTGCAGAACCAGACTGTTACAAAAAAGAAAACTCCTGTTATCATAAACCTGTCATTAACACATTGTCTTACATGTTCACACATCTGTATTTGGAAATGATTCATTCAGCATTTTCACAGCTGGATTCTAAAAATGCAGCTGTTTTTATCTGTGAACAAATGATCGCTCTCCATTCTGTTTCATTGCCAGTGCAAGTTTGTTAGATGTTGGTATGAATCACTTTGTCATGGTACAGCTCATTCTGCTACTGAGTTAATTACAGGCCACTCCGGAGGAATCTGTCACATTGTATACAAATGAATCTTTTTACTGTGTTTGTTTGCTTTCTGATAGACCAAACAGTTTTCTCATGACTGGGTTCCTTAAAGTAGCTTTTTTTGCATTGGATACTGCTTGAGGTATCTGACTTTTATAGATCCTGCTGCCCTATCCTCGGGGGCTAAGATTTGGCTTCCCTGACTCCTGGAACAGCCCTTTTTGTCAGGAAAACATGAAGAAGGAATCCTAGATTATGTACACTAAATATATCATATTTTGTTTTGGTTTTGGTATGCCTCTGTGTGAGGCAGACAGGTATTTGGAGATCTGATTCATCCTTTGTTCACTCTGTGATTGAGTGATAGTACCAAAATGGTGTCAAAAGGTATGTAGGTGTCTGCAGTCTTGATCTTTGCAAACAGCACCGGGACATGTTTTGGCACCATGCAGTTTTACTGCAGGGTGAACCATTCTAAGTTATTTATCATGAAGCTGCATGTATTACTCATACAGTTTGGTATACTACATTTTGGGTTGATGTATTGTTCTTCTGAATTTGCTTAAGTGCCAGAACAAGAGTAACTATGACTTAAAGAAAAACACAATTACTTGGTATCAAGTCCAGAGGATCCTACAACATAAAGGGACTGCCCTGCTCATGTATAGTACTCAGATTACATTTAAAAGATGGTCACTTGTTTCAGCTGCGTACATTGAAAATAGGACCAAACGTCCTTGAAAAGTAGGAATATCTTGCTAAAAAATTGTAACATCTAATCAGCATAAAATTTGAATACTAAAATGCACGTAACTCTCCCTACTTCTAGAAGTGTGGAATTCTACTAATAAACACATTAAAAAAAACATAATGATAAAAGTGATGGATAAGTGTAATACATTATCAAAGAGTCAGTGTAAAATCTGTTAGGCTTCAGAGAAATGTATTGTAAAATTCTTCCAGACAAGGTCATTTATTTTTGCTTAAGAAAATGGGACGTATAAGATGTTTCCTCTTTTTAAGTAATTATTCCCACTAGTATGTTGGTCATATAATGTTGTTTTCTGTGCACTAGATGGCTTCAAAAATCACACGTGATGAGGGAGATCTGGAAAATTCTGTGATGGAGTGAATCAAGCCTGAAAATAGGGACATGTCTCCAAAATAGGGACATCCTGGGCAGGGGACAGGTAAATCAGGCCTGAAAATAGGAACACTTGTCCAAAATAGGGGCGATTGAGAGGCCTGCAGGTGGTACAGAAAGATAATTTAACAGATATAAATATGAAGGTTGCTTGATAATCTTGTGTCTGCACTGAAGGAAATGAAGATGTGCATACTGTTTATATATATATATATATATATATATATATATGTATATGTATATATATATATATATATATATATATATATATATACAAAAAATCATTTATCACCAACTTCCTTACAGAGCCTGCAGTGAATCAAAGAGTTTAGTATAACATGCATTCTGGTACCTTCCATAAGAGGTCAAGTAGTACCAATGTACAAAAATAACCTAGAAAACTGTTAGTTGTCACTTATGCAACCTTCCTCTTTTTGTGTGGAATGTTAGCTTCCTTTAGCATGCCATCTTCAAAACTGTCAGAAGTGGACTTAATTTATGCCTCAAAAGACATTTTATATTAATCACAGAAGAAATCTCTGGATTTATGGGTAAACCACAAGCATATGTGAAGAAACATGATACCACAGAAAACTGAAAAGAGTCTGAGTAATGCGTCAGAGCTTTGAGAAAAAAGGGGTAAGGTGCAGACTTTGAAACAAGTCCATGTGAAAATATATACTTTGCATATAGAAACAAAGACTACTCAGTTATTTAAACTGCCTGTAGCAAGTGGGTGGTGTTTGGAAGTCTGGACAGAAGATTGGGATGTGCTTCAACTGATGTGTGTGCATCTGAGACTTTATTGATGTTGTGTTTTTTTTATTGTTCTAATGTACTTTAGTTGGCAAGCACTTGAATACATTTTTGACTTGATGATCTGAATCTGTTGACCAATAGGTATGGCTAGTGACATTAGTTTTCGTTTAACCTAACGGGATATTTGAAAACCATAGAAAGGTACTAACAGCTCACTAAGAAACTCCTAAATGGAGAAAGCAGAGAGGGAGAGAGAGAGAAAGATGCAATCAGTAATAAAAGTAGAGGTGTAGGCATGACTGTTAGTGAGAGGCATACTGTGGTCTGTTGAAAGGTCATTATTTCACTTGTTCATTGACAGTTTCAGACTAACAATGAAGGAGACATTTGTGAGGACAGTGTCAGCAGCATCAGCAGCATTTTGTAGCTGAAGCAAGGACGTACCTGCACAGATCACTCCTTGTCAGTAAACAGCTTGGAAGGACCCTAGGGCTTTTTCTTAGTAAAATGTCCATTACAGAACTGGAGGAATATGCACTGGGAGAAAGAGGTACAGACAGAATCATGAACATGAGTGTCCTCAGCTTTGCCACGTATACTGTGGGTACTCACTTTCCCTTTTCTACACCACTGACAATTTGAGAAGCATTAGTACTGTTATGGGAGTAAAAGACAAAGAACCTTTAGCTGTGACATTGCATTGTTACGTTTTGTACTCAGACTATGCTGTTTAGCCCACCCATCCCCTTGAGTTTAATGTGTAAGCAGCAGAAAGACATTTTCCATTTAATGTTAGGCTTTATAGCAAGTTATCATTTCAAGTATGTCTGAACTGAAATAAAAGAATAGTTCCACATGCATGCATGTTCTCCCTTGCTGATGACTTCAGGCTGGGGCTTGCATTTTACCACAGAGACATTTTTTTGCAGGTTATAAATGTGGTATGTCTTCTGATTACATTACTGCTGTAGCAAGATTGCAGTATCATTCTGTTCTCTGTACTGTAATTTTCATCTTTATTTAAAGCATACTTCTCAACCTGCAGACAACAATAGGAACAAACCCCCTTGAAAAGTAGGTATATACTACAAAAATTCTGGACATCTAACTGGCTTAAACTTTTGAATATCAAATAGCACATAACTATTCCTGCTTCCCATAGGAATGTAGGATACTATTCAGAAACGGGCCTATATTAGAACATCGACTTTTTAAAACGTCAAATTTTCTAATATCGACCCCTGTTCAGCGAATGCTGACAATATCGAACATGCAGAATAGCAAATTTTTTCCAAGGGAATAAATTCGCTGTTCAGACACATACACACAACACAAGCACACCAAACAAACAGCAATCCACACACACACATCTAAAATCCTACATCTAACCCTACACTAAACTGTACATACACCACTAGCTATCCACTTACCTTAACCCAAACCCAAACCCTAACCCTAAGGCCCGTCACTATCGCACACTCACCTCACCCTCACCCTAACCCTCATGTCCACACAATCGCACATTTACCTGACCCGAGCCCTAACCCTAACTCATCTACCCCGCGCCCTAACCCTCACGTCCACACAATCGTACACTTACCTGATCCCGACCCATAACTTTCCACCACAGTGCTGAAAATAGTGAAGCCACAGAAACGGACAACTGAATTCCTTCCCTAGGAAGAAATTTGGTGTTCTGCAGCTTCGCTATTTTCAGCGTTCGCTGAATAGGGGTTGATATTAGGACATTCGAAGTTGTGAAACTTCAATGTTCTAATATAGACCCATTCAGAAACATATGTTTAAAACACAGAGAGTGACAAAAATGACAGAAAAATATAAGCATATTGTCAAAGAGATAAAGTACAGTCTGTAGAGTTTAATGAAATGTATTGCAAAATTCTACCACAGACGGTCATTAGTTTTTGCTTCCGAAAAAGGGAGATGTAAGATGTGTGTCCCCTTCTTTTAATTATTGGTGCATTAGTATGTTGTTTATGTAATGTGTTTTTTCCGAATACTATGTAGCTTCAAAATCTACATGTACACTTACCTGACCCCGACCCATAACTTTCCAGCGCAGTGCTAAAAATAGCGAAGTCACAGAAACGGCCAACTGAACCTGTGAGACATCATTTCTATATGTGAGCAGGCATCTTAAGCCACTTTTATTACTGTTATCTTGCTGTGGTATATGACAGGTTAGTTCTGATGCTGTATTCTCTGAAAAGCAAAGTAAAGATGCCCTCTTGATGTCCTTCTGTTCGCATGTTAGTATCCATAACCTTTGAGTTATCCTCTGCTGTTCTACCCGAACATCCGGCCAGTGTACAAAAGCTTTAGTCACTGCAAGGTATGTGGGATGTCTGACGTTGACCCTAGGGTGGTGGGCCATAAAAGGGATGTCTGCACATACCTTCCCCAGAACTGAATATATATATATATATATATATATATATATATATATATATATATATATATATATATATATAAAATATAATATAGGGGTAGGAGGGTGGGATAGAATACTGAAACATGGAAGGAAATCTATGGTTATGGTAAGATTTTACACAACTATTCTATGTCCTTCTGGGAAGTGTGCTGCAGTAAACATGACATTTCAGAATAACCTGAAGAAGCCTGGACATCTTCCTGCAAGGAATCCAGAAGGAAGGAATCTGGTTGAAAGTACCTTGTGGCATTGTTAATACTGGTACTTGAGGTTGTCCCCAAGATTCAGAGAGATTCTCACCTCCAGTGTTGTGTGGCCAACACAGATGTTCATCGTGCATACAGCTGCAGTCATAACAGATGGGTTTTCCTGCCGTCAGGCGGGTCCTCGGTCGGCCGAATTCCAAAGTCTAGGTCCGGCGTCGGTTGTCGTTGTTTCTTCCCTGACGTTAGTGCGACAGGGGTATAAAAGAACCAGCCGACGCCATTTTCTCCAGTCTTTCTTGCCGCGCGGTGCCCGACGCAGAAGCAGTTCGCAAGTGCCGGTCGGCCAGCTCCTGAGATTACGAATATTTTGCAACCAAAGTCTTCTTGAAAGCTAAGTACCCCGTTGGGGAAACTTTTCTTGCCTCAGACCGATGTCAGACAAAGTTAATAGTTGTATTTCATGTCGGAAGCAAATACCGCATAAGGATTTTCATTCCCTCTGCATTCCTTGCTTAGGCCCAGACCACGATGTCTCGGCCTGTCGTTTTTGTGCTACATTCAACAGACGCACCATTAAGCGTCGGGCGGAGTTCGCCCAACATTATTTTGGCAAAAAATTTAATTACATTATGTCGTCGGATACTCCGACTCCAGTTTTGAGTAAAAGACGCAAAGATAAGGACCGACATACGAGGTCCGCGGCTTCTACCGACACCATGCCAAAGCCGACTACAGGTGGTCCGGTTCTCAGTGAGGTGCCTACGCAGCCCCTGACTACCGATGACACTTCATTGGCGGTGTCTACTGTACCCGAGGTCGCAGGCTCTTCGGCCCACACCGCGACTACCAATACCGAAGCCACTCTAGGTGGTGAAACTCAGAGTTTAGACAGGTCTGCCACCTCTCAAGGTGTCTTCAGGCCTTCCTCTTCTTTTTCCATCAAGGCTTTCACTAAGTCTAAAGCAGCCATGCATACTAAGCGACAAGCTCCACAGGGCCCTTCTCAAGGCCCCATGCCTAAAAAGCAGATGCTCAAAATGGCTGAGGATTTGATCACTCTTATCAGGGGTTCTCAACCCCCTCCCCCCGGACAAAAGGCCCAGAGTGGAGGAAGAATCCCCCTCCTCGGACCAGGCCTCCATTATTTCAGAGCATTCTGATAACCAGGAACATTCATACTCCCCTTTTGAAGATTCTGATGCAGAGGAGTCCATTCCCTCTGTCTCCCCCCCTGAGGATTACTCTTTTGGGGAAACCTTGCATACCTTGAGGGAACACTTCCACTGGGAAGGCCAAGAGTACTCAGACTCCAAGAAAAGGCTTAGGGATTTTCTGTTGCTCCCTCAGCACAGGCCTCTGGCTATACCTCCTGTCTTAGACATTCTAGATGATGTGTATTCGGAGGCCTGCCTTAACCCAGACTCTTTACCTCCAGCCCCAGTCAAGCCTGACAAGTATTACCGGGTTCATGACTCACACCAATTCCTATACAAAAGCCATGCGGCTGACCCAGAAACTATCTCACAGGGCCCCAAGGGAATTAAGGCCTCCACTGCTAAAAATCCATTACCTTCAGAGAGAGATTCCAGAGCTTTAGAAAGGTGGGGGAAAAAGGTATACACCTCGGCCACCTTAACCATGAGGGCATTAAACTGCCAGTTCCATATGTTAAAGTACCAACAGTTTCTGTTATCACAGTTGAGAAGCAAAATGTCACAACCTGAACAACCAGACTTGAAGGAGTTGCAGGATTTGATGCATAGTGCAGAACAAGTGGGTAAACATACCTTGCAATGTGGTTTTGATGCTTTAGAGGCCTCATGTAGAGCTGCTGTTACAGGATCAGTCATACATAGACATGCCTGGCTCAAGGAGCAAACCTTACCAGATCATGCCAAAGCTAAATTACTAGATGCCCCTCTGCAAAAAGATGTATTATTTGTTGTTAAAGCTGAGGAGGTATTAAAGAAAATGGAGGAAAAGGCTAAATCAATGCAAACAGTGAAAGATTTCCTACAGGTACAACCTCCACGTTTCAGTAGAAATTGGTCTTCCAAAAATTGGTCCTTTCCAGCCACGGACAGACCCCAAAGAGGTAGATACAGGCACCCGAGGGGCAGAGGGCAATCTCAAGGATCGTTTAGAGGCAGACAATGGCAAGCTCCTACACAAAGAGGTGGTGAGGATAGTTCGCAGCCATTCAGAAAGCAAGCCCAATGACTTTCCCCTTTGCATGCCAAGCAAGGCTCAAATGGCAGCACCTTTAGGCGTAAAACTGGCATTATTTTCGAAAAATTGGCATATTGTCACAAAAGACAAATGGATCCTGGACATTATAAACAGAGGCTACAGATTCCATTTTCACACCCTTCCAAAAATGAGAGGCATGCCAAACCTGCCACACAATCAAAGGGCAGAGGCACAAAGACAAATTTCAGATCTCATGGACATGAAAGCTATTCAAGAGGTACCTACACAAGAACAAGGTCAAGGTTTTTACTCCAGACTATTCCTGGTACCAAGGAAGGGAAAAGATTGGAGACCTGTTTTGGACCTATCCATCCTAAACACATTTTTACTCGTGCCAAAATTCAAGATGCTCACATTACAGCAGCTTCCTCCCATGCTGGGCAAGGAGTCTTGGTTGGTAACACTGGACCTCAAGGAGGCATACCTGCATGTCCCAATCAAACAAGATTGCAGAAGATACCTCAGATTTCTTGCAGGTTCAACCCATTATCAATTCTCTGCATTGCCCTTTGGCTTATCTACTGCGCCCAGAGTATTCACGAAATGCCTGGCATCAGTAATTGCCTACTGCAGACTTCAAGGGATACAAATATACCCATATTTGGACGACTGCCTGATCCAAGCGGACAGCGAGCACATACTTCTGAAACATCTGGCTTGTGTACTAATGTTGCTGAATTCTCTGGGATACACAGTCAACAAAAAGAAATCAAGGCTAATACCCTCTCAAACAATAATTTTCCTGAGTGCCAACTTGGACACAAACACCCAGATGGCCTACCTCACGCCAGAGAAACAGGGGCAACTAAAACTAGCAAATTTCACCAGGCTGACTGCAAGGGAAATCCTGCAGGCTCTGGGATTCATGGCGTCTTGCATCCTACTAATCCCATGTGCAAAGCTGCATATGAGGAAACTTCAACGGTACCTGAAAAACCTATGGTCTCAACACAGCCACAGTTTGGAAACAATAATACCACTGATTCCATGTCTTCAAAAGGAATTTCTGTGGTGGGCTCAAGCATGCCAAAGAAACACAGGTCTCCCATTCTGCAAGCCTCAAGCAAATCAAGGCATCACAACAGACGCCTCGGACTACGCCTGGGGGGTGCACATGACAGATCGGTGCATTCAGGGCAAATGGTCCCAAAAAGAAAAGCACCTACACATCAATCAAAAGGAAATGCTAGCAGTAGTAAATGCTATTATAGCTTTCAAAGACCTTCTGCATCCAGGTCAACTATTGATAAGGACAGACAACACCACAGTAATGTGGTACATAAACAAACAGGGAGGAACCCATTCATACCCCCTATGCAGGCTGGCCATGTCTCTTTGGGACATGGCTCTGGAATTACAAATCGAACTTCAAGCACAGTACTTGCCAGGCAAGGAAAACACGCTGGCAGACAACCTAAGCAGAAATATGACAGATCCACACGAATGAAAGTTGCATCCTCAAGTTTTTACAGAGATAATTCAAGCATGGGGAAGGCCAGACATAGATCTCTTTGCCTCCCACAAAAATCACCAATTGACAAAATTCTGCTCAAGGACTTTTCATCCACAGGCCTGGAGAGTGGACGCACTCTCTTTCAGTTGGACAACAATGACAGTTTATGCCTTTCCACCTCTTCCTCTGCTGCCCAAAGTTCTATTAAAAACCAGAGCAGACAGACCAAAGATGATTCTCATTGCTCCAGACTGGCCAAGACAACACTGGTACCCACTCCTGAGGAGCCTGACGCATTCCCCACCATGGACCCTACCTCTGATGCCTCTCCTTCTGACTCAGCACAGCTTCAAAACTCTTCACAGTCAGCTGAAAACACTCAATCTGGCTGCATGGAAGATTCCTTAACTTCACAACAGACCCTACTCTCCAAGGAAGTGCAGGATGTCATTTTGGAGGCCAGAAGGCCTTCTACTAGAAAAGCTTACTCTGCAAAATGGAAACCGTCTTGTGCCTGGAATGAGAAAAAGGGCCAGAATCCTGGAATACTGAATTTACCTCAAATATTACAGTATCTAGCTGAGATGCTAAGCAGTGGACTTTCATTCTCCTCCATCAAAATCCATGCCTCAGCCATTTCTGCAGAATACAACACTGATCCTCCTCTATTCTCTCACCCCCTCTTAATACAGTTCCTCAGAGGGGCTAAGAATATAAAACCCCCAAGGAAGCAACCAGTACCTGCTTGGGACCTCAATTTCATTCTAGTAAAACTGACCTTACCTCCTTTTGAGCCAGCTGCCTCAACAGAATTGCAATATTTGTCCTGGAAAACAGCCTTCCTTTTGGCTATCACCTCAGCTCGCAGGGTATCGGAACTACAAGCCCTCATGGCATGGCTGTGCAGCCTTTCATCATTTTCCATCAGGACAGAGTTTCCTTAGAAACAATCCGTCCTTTATGCCAAAGGTGGTATCCAGGGTAGCTTTGAATCAGGCTATCCACTTACCTACCTTTTACCATAATCCTCAAAACAAAGGGGAGAGACTACTACATTCCTTGGACATCCACAGACAGCTGCGTTGTTATTTGGACAGAACAAAGCCTTTCAGAAAATCAGAACAACTCTTTGTGTCCTATGCTACAGGAGCTCAAGGGAAGCCAATTTCCAAAGAGACAATCTCAAAATGGATAGCCCACTGCATACGCTTTTGTTACTCTTTTCATGGTAAAACTGTACCTGCAGGCATCAGATCTCACTCCACAAGGGCCACAGCTACCTCTGCAGCTTTCCTCAGAGGGGTTCCTACCAAAGATATTTTGGAAGCAGCCACTTGGAGTTCTGTGCATACCTTCTCCAAGCACTATCACCTACCATTATACTCCAAAACTAGAGCAGGCTTTGCCACTGCAGTCTTGCAGGGCATCCTGGCTCCTCCTAGTTCCACCTAGTGCCTACCACCCCTTTTTTAGCTTTGGGATTCTACCCATCTGTTATGACTGCAGCTGTATGCACGATGAACATAGTACAGTTTTGTACCTACCATAAATGTAGATGTTCGAGTGCTAATACAGCTGCAGTCCAGGTTTCCCTCCCTCTTTCCCCTCTTGGGACAGGCCTATTGGCTAACACCTCCTCATACAACCTGATTGGGGTATTCATTTATGGTGTATTTGCATGCAACTACTGTTTTTTGATTATATTGCATTGCATTATTACATAATTTTATGTATTGCCTTCCATCTGGGGGCACCTGACATCTGGGGCAAGAAAAACTGAAGAAAATGGCGTCGGCTGGTTCTTTTATACCCCTGTCGCACTGACGTCAGGGAAGAAGCGACGACAACCAACGCCTGACCTAGACTTTGGAATTCGGCTGACCAAGGACCCGCCTGGCGACAGGAAAACCCATCTGTTATGACTGCAGCTGTATTAGCACTCGAACATCTACATTTATGGTAGGTACAAAACTGTACTTTCTGCCAATTAGTGCAATTTGAGACTCTCCAATTCAGAGACAATGTAAAGCTGAACAAAAGAACACCTCATTAGCAGCTAGTTGCCATGTCTCTGATGTGAGCAATCTGCTGTCAGCCCTGATCATATTAGTGTTCTTAAAACTCTTGTATGATGGTTACATAAACACCTAACATGCACCCGTACGTCTGCACACATTTATACATATGAACATACATAGATGGCTTCCCCATACTTACCTCTCAAAGAATCACCACCCTTACATATCCATGCAGCCATAATCACACCCTTGCAGACATGGACACAAAAGAGCTAGCACCCAACTGGAGATGGAAATATTTAATGTGTGGCAACAGAACATAAAAAACAAACCGGTTTCGGCCCAGTGGCCTTTTTCAGTTTATAATTCAGTCTGTAGTCAACCACTTGATTTTATATAAAACCAGAGATATTAAATGATCATTAATGAAACAATTATAAGTGTTCATTTAGACCAGTTGGAAATAATCCCCCCAGTTTCACAAGCCATGATTTTTCTTTTTTATTTAACAATTTATGCCAACCTGTTTTCTTTTAAAACAGGTTGACATAAATTGTTAAATAAAAAAGAAAAATCATGGATTGTGAAACTGGGGGGATTATTTCTAAATGAACAGCAGTTATTCTGCTGCTGCCACCACTCCCGGAAGAAGAGCAAATGGCTAATTTGCATTAACCACTCCCCAGACTGCCATATTTGCATGCAGCTTCCCCAGTGAGACTGTTGTTTGTGTTGAGGTGACTGCCTGAGTAAAACCCCATAGCAGGTGAGTGGTCTGTGAACTGATCAGGCTTATTTTATTGTGGAAACTTACTACTGAAAGGCTTCCACAGTACAGTAAGCCATTTTATAGATATATTTGTTACTTCACCTGTATATAGAAATATTCATTCTGTTTGATATACTACTATCATTTTATAAAATAGTGGTCTCTGCTGAATTTGTTTTATGCCACAATATCATTATCATCGTAATTGTACAAGTCATGATATAATTATTTTTATTAATTTTTTTAGTGTGTTTACCTCAACTGGCTGTAGTTACCTGACAGTGGCCATCATATACCCTTTTGTTGTTCCTTGTATTAGTTTTGTGTGAAGGGAAATGCTAGGTGATAGTGCCAGAAGTCATAAGATTGTTAATTCTGCCCTCTTGTAATAAGAATCCTTATTTCAGGTGTGGATGTTTTGTTGGGTAACTGGAGGCCAGGGAGGTCATCATATCATTGATAGTGTGGGATGTTTTCTTTTCCCACTGACACTGTGTGTTGTTTTGTGTAGGAAGGCTGTAGAACCCCACAATATACACACTTAATACTGTTGAGTGTAAGTACCCTCAGAAATTTCTTCTGCTGAAGTACAAGTGTTCAAATTGGACAAATTCAACCAGTGTGTTTGAAAATGTCACTTTTCTCTAACAAAGACATACATTTGATTTTCTTTGGGGGGGCTGGCAAATAACTGCCCTTTTTCTAAGCAATGCGGATCTAGGAATTGTTTTAGTAAGTAGCAAGGGTACAGGAGAATCTGGCGAGTCTTGCTTCTGCAAAAAACACTAACCTCAGACATATCTGTTTGCTGGCTTTTTACCACAGTTTTGTGCATCCAGACTGGAGTAAGCAGCAAATGTAGTAGTAGAGAATATTTCCACTTGTAAGTAAAGTTCATGGATTTGTTCCATATATCTAGTATTGTCATTTTTGTCAGATTTTGTGCTGCCATTATTGTGCATGGGGAAGGTTTCTGTGTAACCCCAGAGTTTTTCTAGTGAATTCCCCTATGTTTAAATTGTCACCTCTGTGACATAGAGGGATAAAGTTCTGATGCAGGTCAGATACCAGAGATCAAATATTGATCTGGGTAATGGAGGAAGCCTACAGGAGGAAGGGTGTGTGGGTATGTGCAGCCAACTCCTGTCTGTTCATCATCCATTCATTCCTAGCACTGATAACCTGATTGGGAGGTGATTAAGTAAGACATTTTTATTTTCATCTTTCTCAGTTTTGCTTCTAGTTTTGTTTCTTTAAAGAGGGTATTCTTAGACAGAGAGATTGCCATTAGTTAATTCATTTATTTGTGTTGTGTTGTGATAACTTTCAGGATCACACTGCATCATCTTAAGTCTTGTATATAGTTTCAAGATTATTTTGTTTTTATGAGTATAAACTGTGTGTGTTTGTAACTAGTGAGTTGCAATAAAGTCTAGGGAATCCATACTGGTAACACCACTTCTGCAAGGTAATGGTTTACTGCATTCATATATTGAGCAGTTTTTTTCTGTTTGGTGAAACTAGACTTTGTTTGATGTCTAAAAATATATTCCACTTACCCACTAACAAACCATTTATTTTGATTAATGCTTTCATTTCTCTAGGTTTGAATCCAGGGTACATATGTAAACTTGCTGTAGTGTGTACCTGACTCTGCAAAGAGAACCACTAATCGTCAGTTACTGCCCTGAGAGTAAAAAATCAGTTATCTGAAAGAGCACTGTTTTTGGTAGCAAAGTAGCAAATTCCCTTTGTTTCCTGTCAAGATGAGATGACTTTAATTGCAAAGTTGTCATTGTAGTTCAGAAGGCGAGGTACAGCTACTGCTGAACTGGGATTAGCAATCAGCACCTTGTGATAACATTTGATTGACAGTCAAGTTGCAGGCCTATTAAGAGATACTGTACAAAAGGAGCAGACTTTCGATTCTCATTGAACCCCATCTTATAAATTCATATTCAGTGTTCGTGTCATGTGTATAGTGTGACGGTTTTCTCTGTTGTAATCTCGCTTCAGTTGAAGAAATGTTAGCAATGACTCTGGTTATGTATTTTTAACTGCTACTCTATCTTATCTGTGCAGTATTAAAATGCTGATGTTCTGGATTTCAGCAAGCAGCATTAATTGTTTGGCCTGTATCAAAGCTTGGTTGATAACAGTCGCCATTTTGTTTTGTATTTATGTGTGTAACATAGCACTTAGAATTTGCACTATGGGATTCTTTTGTCCTTAATCTTTGCTTTGACTCAGACCATTCCTTCCTTTTTTTGACCCTTGAGAAGGTTTCTTTACACAACAGCAGTCAAGGTGAGAAGCTTAAGATTCTGAAACTTTAATTATTGTTCCCATACATGCTGTCTTACTGAAAAGGCGGCCTAGGTTAAGATAAGCAAATCACAGTCCCATATTTTGTCACTGTAACCTCTCACCTTTTCTTTGGTGTGTTGGGTTGTAAGGATGGGGTACACTGTGAATAGCAAAGAGGTGAGAGTTTAGAGCACTGTCTGTGCAGATGTGTTCAGCCTTCAGTCATATGGAGCATTTTGTTGTAGTCTTGGTTCACTTGGCCTGTGATTTTGTAGTTCTTTGTTGAGGTGCATTCTTCTCACAAGGTTCCGAATATTTCTGCTTCCTTCCCTTGGTATTCTAGACACTGTTGCAGAATCGCAGCTAAAATCATTTGTATGGTAATAAGTGATGATGGATGTTCATTGTGTTTCACTGTTGCAGTCATTACACTTGGGTTATCCTGCTGGCAGGCTACCTGCAATTGGCCTGAATTCCAAAGTCCTGGTCCGGCGTCGGTTGCTGTCGCTTCTTCCCTGGCGTCAGAGTGCCAGGGGTATAAAAGATGCAGCCGACGCCATTTTCTAAAGTCTTTCTTGCTGCACGGTGCCCGAAGCATAAGCAGTTCGCAAGTGCCGGTCGGCCAACTCCTGAGATTTTCGAAATTGAATTTCAGATCTGTAGTCTTCTATAAAGCTAAGTACCTCGTTGGGGAAACTTTTTTCTTGCTCCAGACCGATGTCAGAAATAGTTAATAATTGTATTTCTTGTGGGAAGCAAATACCTCATAAGGATTTTCATTCTTACTGTATTCCTTGCCTAGGTCCTGACCACGACATTGCTAGTTGTCGGTTTTGTGCTAGATTTAACCAACGCACTATTAAGCATCAGTACGATTTGGCTTTTCATTACTTTGGCCGAAGGTTTAACTATATAATGCCGTCAGAACAACCGATAACCGGAATTCATAAAAAGCGCAAGGAGAAAGAAAAAGACAGGCATCCGAGGTCCAAAACCGACAACGAAGCCTCTTCTAGACCAGTCGCCAGTTCGCCGGTGCTCAGTGAGGCGCTTTCGCAGCCCCTGACACCCGCTACCTCAGAGCCACTGGCCACCTCCGACTCCCACGTGGAAACAACTAGGCCTCTGGATACTCAAGGTATTTGGCCTTCAGAAACTAATCCCTCAGATGGGTCTGGAGCCACTGAGCAGGCATCGGCTTCTGAGGGTGTTTTCAGACCTACATAGCTTTATATCAAGCCAACTTCAGCATCCAAGACAAAGACTAAAACAGTTTTAAAGACAAGGAAACAAGTACAGCATTCTCCAGGACAGACTTCCATGCCTAAGAAACAGATGCTCAAAATAGCCGAAGACCTAATTACTTTGATCAGGGGTTCCCATCCAACTCCTGATAAGAGGCCTAGGCAAGATACTGAATATGATTCCTCTGATCAGGTTTCCATTTCCTCTGACTCCTCTTCAGAACAGGGATACTCTATTCTTCCCTATGAGGATTCTGATGCTGAAGAATCTATTCCTTCAGCTTCTCCTCCTGAGGATTACTCATTTGGGGAAACCCTGCATACCATAAGGGAGCATTACCACTAGGAGAGCCAAGATTATTCAGATTCTAAGAAAAGGCTTAGAGACTTTCTTCTACTACCTCAGCACAGACCTCTTGCTATTCCACCTGTTCTAGACATTGTAGATGATGTATTTTCAGAGTCCGGCCTGTCTCCTGACTCTTTACCTCCTGCACCTGTTAAGCCAGACAGATACTACAGGGTTCCAGATTCTCATAAATTTCTATATAAAAACCCTGCTGCTGACCCAGAAACTATTTCTCAGGGTCCCAAAGGGGTCAAGGCTGCTACTGCTAAAAACCCTGTCCCCTCAGATAGAGATTCTAGGGCACTGGACAGATGGGGGGAAAAAGTCTACACTTCTGCAACCTTGGCTATAAGGGCTTTAAATTGTCATTTTCATATGCTTAAATATCAGAAATACTTAATGTCTCTGTTAAAACAGAAAATGTTGACAAATTCTGAATGTTCTGACAACAAGGAATTGCAGGATTTATTGCATGCAGCTGAACAAGTGGGAAAACATACTTTGCAATGTAGTTATGATTCACTGGAGGCCTCTTGCAGGGCCGCTGTAACAGGTTCTGTTATTAGAAGGCATGGTTGGTTAAAGGAACAGACTCTGCCTGATCATGTTAAAGCAAAATTATTGGATGCTCCATTACAGCATGATACTTTGGTGTTAAGGCAGAAGAGGTGTTGAAGAAAATGCAGGATAAAGGTAAATCTATGCAGACAGTGAAGGATTTCTTACAGGTGCAGCCACCCAGATTTAGCAGGAACTGGCCTTCTAAGAATTGGTCCTTTCCCGTGTCAGACAGGCCACAAAGAGGCTGATACAGACGCCCCAGAGGCAGACAACAGCCCCAGGGCTCATACAGGCCCAAACAATGGGGAGCTTCTACCTCCAAAAGTGGAGAGAACAAATCACAGCCATATAGGAAACAGTCCCAATGACTTCCCTCTGCCAATGCCAAGCATTTTTCTCTTGGCAGCACCCTTAGGGGAAAAGCTAGCATTTTTTTCACAAAATTGGTACACGATCACACAGGACAAATGGGTCCTAAACATAGTCTCTCAGGGCTACAATTTCCATTTTCACACCCTTCCAAAGGCAAAAGGTATGCCAGACTTGCCCCACAATCAGTGGGCAGAGGCACAAAAACAAGTAACATTTCTCATGGACATGAAGGCTATTCAGCCAGTGCCACAACAGGAACAGGGACAAGGATTTTACTCAAGACTTTTCTTAGTACCATGAAAGGACAAAGCATGGAGACCAGTTCTGGACCTGTCTGTTCTAAATACTTTTCTGGACGTACCAAAATTCAAAATTTTGACTCTGCAACAGCTTCTGCCCATGCTGGGCAAGAAGGCTTGGCTTGTAACTTTGTACCTAAAAGAGGCATACCTGCATGTCCCAATCAGACAATCTTGCAGAAGATACCTCAGATTCATAGCTGGCTCAATGCACTACCAATTCTCTGCACTGCCCTTTGGCTTATCTACTGCGCCTAGGGACTTCACAAAATGCCTGGCACCAGTAATTGCATTTTGCAGACAAAGAGGAATTCAAATATATCCCTACTTGGACGACTGCCTTATTCAAGCAGAGAACAAGGACATTCTACTAAAGCATCTGGCGTTTGTAAAAAGATTACAGATTTGCCTAGGGTACACAGTAAACGAAAAGAAATCAAAACTAGTACCCTCTCAAGAGATAATATTCCTGGGTGCAAGCTTAAATACAACTGCCCAGATGGCTTATCTCATGCCAGACAAACAAAGGCAACTGACTTCTTACTTCAGCAGCATGGCAACAAAGACCCAGTTATCTGCAAGAAAAATTCTGCAGGCTCTGGGCTACATGGCCTCCTGCATTCTGCTAATTCCATATGCAAGACTGCATATGAGGAAAGTACAATGGTATCTAAAAAGTGTTTGGACTCAACATTGCCACAGCCTGGAATCATTAATTTCACTCATTCACTGCCTACAACAGGAGTTTCGATGGTGGGCACAGGCCTGTCACCACAACAAGGGACAGCCATTCACTTTACCCACAGCCAGGCAAACACTAACAAAAGATGCGTCAGATTATGCCTGGGGGGCCCACATGGCAGAAAATTGTATTCAGGGCACATGGCCCCCAAGCCAAAGGCATCTTCACATCAATCAAAAAGTGATGCTAGCTGTACAAAATGCCCTGACCAGCCTTCAAAGACCTACTTCATCCAGGACAGCTGCTGATAAAGACGGACAACACCACAGTTATGTGGTACATAAACAAGCAGGGGGGCACACATTCCTACCCCCTCTGCAGACAAGCCATGATTTTGTGGAACACAGCATTGACCTACCAAGTACACCTGCAAGCACAATTCCTGCCAGGAAAAACAAATGCTCTGGCAGACGAACTAAGCAGAAACCTCATGGATCCTCACAAGTGGAAACTAGATCCACAAATCTTCAGCATGATAACAAGGAAATGGGGATGCCCAGACATAGATCTTTGTGCCTCCCCTCACAACTGCCAACTTCAGAGATTCTGCACAAGGACTTATCACAAACAAGCATGGAAAGTGGATGCCTTGTCATTCAGCTGGAACAACCTTACAGTATATGCCTTTCCTCCACTGCCTCTCCTCCCAAAGGTACTTTTAAAGGTCAGACAAGAGAAGCCACAAATGATACTAATTGCCCCAGATTGGCCACGCCAACACTGGTACCCAATCCTAAGGAGCTTGTCTCGAGGTCCAGCTTGGACATTGCCTCAAATTCCTCATTCACTGACCCAACAAAACAATCAGATCCTACACAGCCAACTCAGAACCCTAAATCTAGCTGCATGGCGGATAGTGTAACCATTCAGAATACACCTCTATTTAAAACGGTTATGGATGTTATTTTGGAGGCCAGGAGGCCCAGCACCAGGAAATCTTATGCAGAAAAATGGAAGAGATTCTGTGCTTGGAACTAGGCGCAAGGAATTGACACGCTTGTACCAGATATTCCTCAGATTTTACAATATCTGACTGAGATGCTGGACAAAGGCCTATCCTTCTCATCAATTAAGATCCATGCCTCTGCCATTTCAGATCATTACAATACAGAACCACCAATGTTTTCACATCCATTGCTTAGGCAGTTCCTCAGGGGGGCCGAAAACATAAGATCTCCAAGGAGAGCACCAATACCTGCATGGGACCTCAATTTTGTCTTGGAAAAACTCACACTGCCTCCTTTTGAGCCAGCCAACACAGCTGAGATAAAATTCTTATCATGGAAAACAGCTCTTCTCCTAGCAATAACTTCAGCAAGAAGAGTCGTTACAGGCATTAATGGCTGTGGAACCTTTTATTATCTTCCATCCGGACAGGGTTTCTCTAAAGGACAAACCCCACATTTATGCCTAAGGTAGTGTCCAGTGTGGCTCTTAACCAAACCATTCATTTGCCTACTTTCTATCCAAACTCACAGAATAAAGGGGAGAGACTTCTGCATTCTTTGGACATACACAGATAGCTACGCTTCTACTTGGACAAAACAAAAGCTTTCAGAAAGACTGAGCAGCTTTTAGTGGCATATGCTGCAGGATCACAAGGAAAGGCTATCTCAATGCAGACTATTTCAAAATGTATAGGACACTGCATTTGTTTCTGCTATTCACAACATGGCAAATCAGTGCCTAAGGGCATTAGACCACATTCTACCAGGGCAGCAGCCACCTCAGCAGCCTTCCTCAGAGGAGTACCAACCAAGGATATTTTGGAGGCTGCAACTTGGACTTCAGTGCACACTTTTACTAAGCACTACCACTTACCTCTTTACTCTAAATTCAGAGCAGGCTTTGCCACTGCAGTTCTGCAGGGCCTTATAGCCACTCCTAATTCTATTTAGACCCAGCCGCCCTACCTCAGCTTTGGGATTCAACCCAAGTGTAATGACTGCAACAGTGAAACACGATGAACATAGTACAGTTGAGTACCTACCATAAATGTAGATGTTCGAGTGTATTCACTGTTGCAGTCCAGGTTACCCACCCACCATACCCCCTTCTTTGCTGGGACTTATCTGTACTTCTCTATCCTATACAACCTATGTGGTGTATTTGCTTGTAGATGAAGGTATTGTTTATGTTAGTGTATGCTTTTATAAGCAATGTTTTTTTTAGCCTACCCTTTTGGGGGCACCTGACATCTGGGGAAGAAAAACTGAAGAAAATGGCGTCGGCTGCATCTTTTATACCCCTGGAGCTCTGACATCAGGGAAGAGGCGACAGCAACTGATGCCGGACTAGGACTTTGGAATTCAGGCCGACTGCGGATAGCCTGCCAGCAGGATAACCCAAGTGTAATTGACTGCATCAGTGAATACACTCGAACATCTACATTTATGGTAGGTACACAACTGTACTTTTCTTCGAGCCATCAGAAGTTCTTGTTTCATAAATGTGTGGCACAGAAATCTGGTTATTAATGAATGCAAAAAATAGGTTATCAGCTTTGAGACCACCACTTTTCATTATGCAGTGACATGCTAGAACCAAATTTTGACATCAATTGAAGTGACTCGAGCAAAAAAGAGGCACACATTTTTATTTGCTGCAGAACAAATTTTTAAATGCCTTCAGTGTCTCTTGTTTTTAGTTTGTCTCATGATTGTGAAAGAGATTTCATACATCCTTTTGGTCATTTCCGACAATTCTTTCCTAAACTACCCTTATATGACAAAAGGTATTTAATTTCATTGTCATTTATCTCTCTCTCTCTCTCTCTCTCTATATATATATATATATATATATATTCACTATACAATCTTGAAAGACTGAAATATCGAATTTTAGTATCTCGAGACTGTATAGCTGAAAATCCACATAACCGAAAACCCACAACTGCGAAAATCAAAATCACGACCATACACATACACACGCCACCACACAAACAAACACACATACACCTACCTACCTAACTACACTACAAGAAACAAAACAACACACACAAACAGAACGTAACATACAAATACACCTACCCTACCTATAGCGCCCCCCACATCCCCTTATATATACTAACTCAGAGGTCGCACTAAACACGCAAGCACATAAAAACCACCACAACACACACACACACACACACACACACACACACACACACACACACTGAAATCCATACCCAATACCCTTAACGAAAACACCACTTACCTGAATCCCCAGCTAAATCCACACACTGAACCACACATCACAAACGCGACACCAAAACAGCGGAGTTGACATTTCCGCATTCAGTATAGTGCAGCTTCGTGTAACTGCACTTTCGACTATACAGTCTCGAGATACTGAAATTCGATATTTCAGTATTTTGAGATTGTATAGCGAACCCATATATATATATATATATATATATATATATATATATATATATATATATAAAATCTACGGTGGTACAGCGGTAGCTTTGTTGCCTCACAGCAAGAGGTTCTCCTGTTCGATTCTCAGCTGGAGTGCCTTCTGTGTGGAGTCTGCATGTCCTCCCTGCGGTCGAGTGGCCTCCAAAAGACATGTGTGAATGGGCGTGCCTTCTCTGAAGGTTGGGTGTCGGGCTGGCAACTCAGCACCATAAAAAAATTGACTGCCAATCATTAGTGGACCGGAGTTCCGCTGTGGCGACCCCTAACTGGGAAAAAGCCGAAAACACAACAATGTATATGTGTGTGTGGGTGTATATATATATATATATATATATATATATATATATATATATATATATATATATATTTTTATATACGCACACACACACATCCTTTTTATATATATATATATATATATATATATATATATATATATATAGTCTAATAAGAATTTTTTGAGCTGGCAGCTTTTCATTTCTTTTTTTTCCTTTCTGTTTCTGTTTAGGAACTTGTACGTCTTTATTTTGTAGGCTGTACAGGTTTTACAACAAACACCTTGTTAGCTTAAGATGTTATAATATAGAATCTGGTCCTGTTTTTTCCATTGTTACATTAAATGTTTATAAATATTTTCATACTAGTGTAATTAAATAAGTAGTGGGCATAATAGATGGGAGATTTCTGGCTGTTAAATTATTACACATTTAATTGACACCTTTTTCTGAAGGGTAAACAAGTAATTCTTAGCTTAGCTGTATTAATAAGTATTAAATAAATATGAATGTGGCAAAGAATCATCATCTTCTTTTGGCTGTTTCTGTTAGGGGTCGCCACAGCGGATCATCTGTTTCCATTTCTTCCTGTTCTCTGCATCTTGCTCTGTCACACCAACCACCTGCATGTCCTGTCTCACCACATCCATAAACTTTATCTTAGGTCTTCCTCTTTTCCTGTTACCTGGTAGCTTCATCCTTAGCATCTTTTACCCAGTATACTCAGCATCCCTCCTCAGCACATGTCCAAACCAACGTAATCTTGCCTCTCTGGCTTTGTCTCCAAACCAGGCTGACCCTCTAATATACTTGCTCCTAATCCTGTCCACCCTCGTCACACCCAGTGCAAATCTTATCATCTTTAACTCTGCCACATCCAGCTCTCACTCCTGCCTTTTTTTCAGTGCCACTGTCTCCAGCCCATATAACATAGCTGGTCTCACTACCCTCTTGTAGACCTTCCCTTTCACTCTGACTGGTACTTGTCTGTCACAAATCACTCCTGATACTCCTCTCCACCCACTCCATCCTGCCTGTACTCTCTTCTTCACCTCTCTTCCACACTCACCGTTACTGTGAACTGTTGATCTCCAGTATTTAAGCTTATCCACCTTCGCCACCTCTACTCCCCGCATCCTCACCATTCCTCTATCCTCCCTCTCATTCACACACATATATTCTGTCTTAGTCCTCCTGACCTTCATTCCTCTTCTCTCTAGAGCATATCTCCATCTCTCCAGGGTCTCCTTCACCTGTTCCCTACTCTCACTATAGATCCCAATGTCATCTGCAAACATCATAGTCCACGGGGACTCCTGTCTGCCTGTCCATCACCATTGCAAATAAGAAAGGGCTCAGAGTTGATCCTTGATGTAATCCCACCTCCACCTTAAACGCATCTGTCACTCCCAACACAGACCTCACTGCCGGTCCACTACCCTTGTACATATCCTGTACCACTCTTACATACTTTTCTGACACTCCCGACTTCCTCATACAATACCACAACTCCTCTCTAGGCACCCTGTCATATGCTTTCTCTAAGTCTACAAAAACACAATGCAACTCCTTCTGACCTTCTCTGTACTTCTCCATCAACACTCTCAGAGCAAACATCGCATCTGTAGTGCTCTTTCCCGGCATGAAACCATACTGCTGATCACTAATCATCACGTCCCTTCTTAACGTAGCTTCCACTAATTTCCCATAACTTCATGCTGTGACTGATCAATTTAATCCCTCTGTAGTTACGACAGCTCTGCACATCATGAATGTGGCAAAGAATATTAAAGGGAAAGACAGGAATAATTAGTTTGCAGAGTTTTATTTCTGTGCTGCTGAGTTTATTCATTTATTTTATTTAAATAACATGGTAGCTGGACTGGTTGACAGACCCTTTTCAGCCATGACCTGGGCGGGCACCATTGCTCAACACAGAAAGTTATAGATAAACAATACAATATATAAAGTTATACTGTACAGTAACAAAGGAGCGACAATGCACTTGTATGTTATTCACAATTGTGAATACAAATTATATTATTTATGGTATATACAGTTAAGGTTGGCATTCAACCATTGGTCATTTGTTAAAAATGTCTTTACAAGAAATATGTGACTTCAGTGTAAGCTACAAGGATTATTTATTCACTGTCACAGGAACAAAGACCATTTGATGTCTTTAAACAGCTTCTTTTAGTTTGTTTCTGAATAATTGATGTGTCTCTTGCTGCCTCACTTCTGCAGGTAAACAATTCCAAACAACTGGTTGTATCTTAGAGACACATCTTGTTCTTGTAGGGGTTATAAAACAAGGTTTAATGAGGGTAGTACTGTCTCTAAGTGTACAGTTAGGCTCCTTGATTTCCAGTGTTGTTTTCAGAGGAGACAGTGACTCATTTTTAACAGCCTGTAAATTTGGTATCCAAGACGAAATGTGTCTCTTTCATTTACAGGTAGCCAGTTTTACTTCTTCTGCGTACTTTTGAGTCTGCTTGAGGATGTACTGTTCCTGCATTATGACTATTTACTTCATTTTCTTCACGTGTCACATCCATTGAAGAAGAGGCTGCAAGCTGTAACCTTACACAACCCAAGAACTTTAAGTATATATATATATATATATATATATATATATATATATATATATATATATATATATATATATATTTTTTTTTTTTCAGGGTATTTTAAAGTGATGCTATTTAATTAAATATCGTGAGTGTCATGCTGTTCCTTACCTCTGAGCTGTTGTATACAGGATAATTGGTCTTGCAGTTTTGAATGTCATTTGGCCAGAATCATATTAACTGATTCAGAACAACTGTCTCATCATTGAATAGACTACTAAATATGAAGCACTTACCCATTTCTTAAAAAAAAAAAAAAAAAAAAAAAAAACCTGCATTCATCCTTCATCGAAAGTGTTATCGTTTCATTACTGCAGAATGAGCATTAATGGACATCTAGTAGATGTAATTATGGGAGAATCAAAACTGAGAGATGCCTACCTCTTATGAATCATTACAAGCTGTTTGTTAGAGAGTTAGTTTTGAAGGACCTTTAGTAGGTCTGAAGGGACAAAAGTCCATAGCCATTTGCATTTTCATGTTTTTAAGCTACATGGTTGTCATGCAACTTTATTTTAAGTGGTTGCTTTCATGTTTTTGTCAGTGAATGAGGCCTGTTCTAACTTTTATGATGACCCAGACCACTGGATTTTTTCAGCAGGGTTCTCCAGTAAGCCATGCAGGAATTATTGTGTGACATTGGTAAAAGACATATAGTAGGAAAGCGGAGAGAGGAGGGAAAAAACTTAAAGATATCTAGTCATTCTGTGGTGGTACTAGTGGAATTTATCATTCTTTAAGTAGTGATTTTTTTTTAAAGAACTGGGAAAATAACCGAGGAGAGATGTTGAGTCTGAGTAAATGTATATTGTGTTTACTTGTCTGGGTCTAGTACCTGTGATGCTCTTATTTGCAGAAATACTAATCCAGTTCAAAAGAACCATCTCAGCACTGGTGGGGGTTGTTTGTCAGCCTTCTCAGCTTTTTTGGTCAGGAAGTGTCAGGCATCCTGTGACATTAATATAAGTGATTGTGACCTAGAAAGATGTTGAAATAGCAGGACACTTTTAATGGTACACAGAGCAGAGGGTTAATATGCATGTAGATTTTGAAAGTGCACTGTGTTAGTCACATGGTCATTTACATCCATTAGTGGAAAGTCGCACACAGCAGTACCATCAGTGATAATCATTTTGAATGCTAGTATTCCTCTTTGGGTCTAGTTCTATAGGCCTGCACCATTACCTCCTACTTATGTGTTTCCTTTAGTGAAATGTGACAGGGGTAGAATAGCTGTCATTTGCCTGTCCAGGGCAGCTGTAAAGCCCCTTTCTGTTTCCTTTAATGGAATAGGTATGTCATTGTGCCAGTGGGGAACATGAGTACTTGCACCTGCAAACAAGCAGTTGCCCATCACAGCATGCATGCATGCATGCACAATTATCTCCCATTTTCCACACGAAGGGAAACCATGCATTGAAGTGCTCACCCCATCTTCCCATCTGTATTGGAAGTAGTCCTTTCCTCTTTCGGTTTTCACTGTCTTAGCCACCTCTCCAGAACTCCGGCCTTAACCTGGGCTACTGCTCAATTCCTTAAAACTCTGTCTTTGGGCCATTGACACTGGTCCATTCATTTACTGGTTCTAATCCATGACAGAAGACTGTGTGGCATAATGTGTGGATTTTTATAACCTTTTTCTACTGCCATTTCCTCAAGGCCACTATCTGTTATGACTTTTTGCCTTACTATCACACCATCTCCCCTGCTGTGGATCTGATGCTGTTTTCTCCACACTAACAAGACTGCGGTAACCAGAGTGCTGCTGTGATGGGAAGGAGTTATCAAGGTTCAGTAGAGGAAACAGTGTAGCCTGGGAATCATTTTATGGCACCTTAGTGTGTGCAATGAAATTTTGTTTGTTGTTGTCCTCCCTCACGTAACTAGCAAAATGTTGTTTATGGTAACCAAATTTTACTAAATTCTTTTGCATTCTAATGTGTGTTTTGTAATGCCATCATAGCTGGTTTGTTCCTATGAATGTAAGCCATCATAATTTCTCTCTTCACTGGGTTTTTAATTCGTTAATATCCCATATTATAATTAATTAGCTGTTCGTGTTTGTGTGTGTGTGTGTGTGTGTGTGTATATATATATATATATATATATATATATATATATATATATAGGCAGCAGAGCAGTACACCACATATAGGATGATGATCTCCTCCTGCTTGCATTGACCGAAATGGTCATAGTTACACAAGAAAGCAACAACCCAAAGTACAAAAAAAAAGGCTGTTTATTAAACTGGCTAATATCTCTTGCTTTTTTTTAACTAACCAGTCTTGTTCACCAAGTATGAAATGCTGATACACACATTAAGAATGAAATTGTAAATTGAGAAATGTAACCATTTACCAGAATTTAAACAAATCCAAAAAACAGTAATTGAAACCGTTCAGGTAAGCAAGTTTGTCCAAACTCAGTAATGGAACTATGTACCTAGCCTGATCAGTTTTCAACTCACAGAAATTGTTCCGAAAAGACTCAGTTTACAAACCATGGCCCTCTCACAGTTAGCCCAATGTACTTCAGCATTATCACAAGGAAAAAAGTCCACCTATGTCGATAACACTGTCCCAACAGTAACAAGGGCACTCTGGGTCTTCTCTATCCTTTGCTTTTACTGATGATGTTACCTGGTCCTTAATAACCATTTTCTGGGGAGACATTACTGGAATAGGAGAGAAACTGTGATACTATTACAGCAGAGTCCTTCTGTACTGTGGTCAGACTCTTGTTTATAGGGTCATTTGCTACCTGGCTGGTATCGCTATATGTTTTTCATTCTGTTACCCTCTCCCCCTCCTCTGCAAGTAGATGTTGGTACCTCTGGTATACAAGACCTTAAAAATGGCAAGATTAAGTAGTTAAATTTAAGGCCATTCTATTCATGTGTGTGAATGGCCTCCCCTTTATAGGCTAGTTGCTATGGATGTCATTTTCAACATACAGTGTTGAATTGCCCACCATTAGCTGTTTTTTTAGCCTGCTGAATCAGTGTTACAATTAGATTATCGGTCTGCTCATTGAAAAAAAAATGTGAGCCCTTTGAACTTGGATTTCAGGTTCAGCCACTTGAGACCATTATGAGATCTACTTTATCAGCAAATGGAGTACAGCTACCACCCTCTACTTTCTCTGGGATGCCTGAAAAGTAGAGGTTTTTACACTTCACCCTACTTTCAGACTCACTCACTCTTCTTTCAAGCAATCTGGTGCTGTAGTCTGACCATGTCTTAATTTACAAGGTTCAGGACTAAGCCCAAGTGATTGTACAGAGTCTGTTGAAATTCGGTATCCTTTTTGCCAGAAAGTCCCACTACAGTTTTGTAGCTGTCTGTATGAACTCCCTAAAGAAGTGTTAAAGGTATACCCCTTCATCCCCTTTCAGCAATATCCAAAGAAGCAAAAAGACTAGAACAAATGAAAGTAGGCTTCTGCTTTCATGTTTGGTTTAGACATAAGTTCTGCACCAGTAAAATGTAGATAGCAGTTCCGGGGACAGAAATGGATCATGGTCAAATTGAGCCCTTAGCAGGATAATAGATCAGATCAAATAAAACTTCTGCCCTCCAGCTGTTCAATGTCCCTTAACTTGGTCCCAGTTGCCATAAAAACTGTTCAAACCTGTCAGTGTGTGCACTATTTTTTTTTTTACTTCTACAGTGATTACAGATGTTTGAATTTCATTTAATATTTTTATTTCAGCTTTTATAATACAAAAGCTAATAACCATTTGCTAAATAAAACAAAACAAAATAGTCTTACAGTGAAAACAGACTTAGCATAAGCAACAGTAAACGTCTTTGCCCTTGAAACTCACATTTATTGAAACTGCAGTGAAACTCATTTATTGAAATGCATCTGGCAGTGGCAGATTGTGTACCTTGCGCTGTGGGATATTTTCAAACCATGGGTCTGCCAGCACACAGTTTTAGGGCTATGGATAATTGATTGTATTAAATTATATTCCTTGTTTAATATAGCAATACTCATTACTGTTTGTTCTATTTGTAGTTTTGGACTTTCTCCAGTAAGCAGTGAAACATAATGTATGAGCCAATAATAACAAAACTACCAATTTCAGAACATTTCAACCAGAAGAGGCCACTCAGAGTGCTGTCATTATAATCCTCCAATATCAGTCAGTATGCACAATCTCTGCAGAAGTAAAATTCATCTGAATATTTCCCCATCAAAGATAACTGTTACTAATGCAAATGCTACTGCAGGCCAGCAACTTTGCATTTCAGTGGTTCATCTGCAAATGTAGTATCTGCTGTCCTTGAACAATAAATTACCTATGTTACATTAAAAACACTGGTGTGTTGGTGATATGTAGAAAGAGTGGCCATCAAACTGACAGCATGCTCATAGTTGCTAGGCATCTCATCCATAGGACAAAATACTGAGGACTGCAATCCCCCCATTATGCTGCACTGAAGTGTTACAAATTGATCTACCTGGTGGGGAAAGAGAACTCGCAATGTTCTGCACTAAAAGCAAGTGTGCTACCTCTTGCATAACTGACACTGACTATGAAAAACAAAGTTATGAAAATTTATGACTGTCACTGAAGGACTGTGTTCCTCAATGACTTACAAAAATTAAAAAATAAAATTAAATGGAGACTTGGCAGTTAGTGTGGCGGTTTAAGGCACTTGCCTATCTATAATTAAGGTTTGACTCTGAGCAAAGTCACTTAGACAGTTTCTCTTACAATCTCCACCACTATTGCGTGCCGTAAAGTCTATAATCTCCTATAGACGTTGGCAGCAGCAGCATTATAAATTAATGGTTTCTCTCTCTGCTGCCAATCTGTCCTGCGAAGTTGTGTCCAAATGCTACGGTTTTTGGAGATGTCTTGTCTTGTCTTAGTTAAAATGATTCACAAGGCTTCTGGGGCTGTTTTGTGTTTATGGAAGGGATTTTTAAAAAAATTTATAGCAAATCAGCCCCCCCTCCCCAGCCAACATGGGTGCTAGGCAGCTGCTTAGGTCACTTAGTGCTGGATCAGGGTCTGTCTAGGGGAGGCAGCTCCTCAAATTGTGTGTTAGCTTGGAATTACATACAGCAAAAATACGAAAAAACAAAATATAACTTTTTAAAGGTGAAAGGAATCGATAAGAGCTGGCAAATCAGCTAAAACTGTTTTATTGTAAGCGCTTTCAGCAAGGTGCTTACCTCGCCTTCTTCAGACATACATACAGAATCAATTAAGCCATCTTAAATAGACAAAGTAATTATGTAAATTAATTATCTTACATTTGATTAGTAATTTAAAGGTACGTTACAACCAGCCAAAATGTAATTTAAAACATTATAAAAGAACCATTATTAAATAGGTAATAGAAACCTAAAAAACGCAAAATTCAATTTTTCTACCAAAGTTGAAATTCTCACGAAGCATAAATAGATATTTATAAAAACAACACACAAAAAAGCACACAAAAAATGGATGTACTAATAATAATAAATAGTGTTTGAACCAACTTTTAAACGCTTTCAGCAACAATAATCCAACCATCTATATTAACAGTAAAAACTTATGACTTAAACTTGTTATTTTCTAAAAACTACTACTCAATAAATAATCAATTACTGTATGGGTTAATCATTAATATTAAAATACAGCATATGATAAACCATAACCATATTTAACAATGTATAATGTATATTATAACGTGAACTATCATCTTTTAAGGGCTAATAATTTCAAAATACATCTAATAGAGATATATTCATTTAATCCAGGATATATATGGGCTCTGGTCTTGATCTGCCACATTAATTCATCTATTTCTAAATGTGTTTGCCAAGGTCCCCCTCTAATATCCTGCGCTCTATGCTGTAGGATGGTGAACTTAAAACTATGTCCAGGGTGGTTTAAACAGTGTTTGGCCAATACATTGTTGGTATCTTTTTTCAGGATGGCATAACAATGCTCATATATACGTTGTTTAAATTTTCTTTCAGTTTTACCTATATAAAAAACTTTACATTGAGAACATAATGAAACATAAGTGATGCTCTTCGTATCACAATTGTACCTGCCATTGATCTTATAATTTCTGTCATTAATACATACATTATTGGTGGCGTTGATAAATTTACATTGGGAACAGAAACCACATTTAAACATACCCATAGGCCTATTAATCTGTGGTTTCCTTTTAGCTTCTAATATAGCCTTTAAGTTACGCCCCCTCCTAAAAGTGATCTTGGGTCTTGCACCCAAAGTTTTCAACAATGTTTCATCGCCTTTAATGATCTCCCAATTTTTGTTGATAATATCTCTAATAAGATGGTAATCAAGGGAGAATGTACACAAAAAACTAGTATGATACGTGCCAGCATGTTGCAAGTTATTTATTCTTCTCTGATCTACTAAGCTGTCATTCTCAGTACAACCCTCCATATTATTAGCCCTTTCTTTTCTATACAATAGGGGTACAAAGTGACCTATACCCCTATTAAAAACCACTTCTTTCTGGATATTCCTAACCATATGGTATGGGTATCCCCTCCTCAAAAACATATTCATGAGATTCACACATTCAGACTCAAAATCAATATTATCAGTAATCATTCTAGCTGCCCTTACCATTTGGCCCTTAACAACAGCTTTCTTTTGATGGTAAGGGTGATTGCTAGAAAAATGTAAAAATGCGTTCGAGTAGGTGGGTTTTCTATAAATTAAACTTTTGTATCTTCCATTAATCTTGTCATTGATTAACAAGATATCTAAATAATTGATCGAACATTCCCTTGTCTCATAAGTGAATTCCAAAAACCTAGTAGTTTGGGAAATTTGTTCAATAAACTCTGGTATCAAGGTAATGTCACCCTTCCAAATACAGAACATGTCATCCTGGTATCTGGTGTACCAGGAGACTTTGTCCCGAAATATGGTATTGGTGAACAAAAAATTGTTCTCCCATTGTGTCATGACCGCATTTGCAAAGCTAGCGCCACATGACACAATGGGAGAATGATTACTGATAATATTGATTTTGAGTCTGAATGTGTGAATCTCATGAATATGTTTTTGAGGAGGGGATACCCATACCATATGGTTAGGAATATCCAGAAAGAAGTGTTTTTTAATAGGGGTATAGGTCACTTTGTACCCCTATTGTATAAAAAAGAAAGGGCTAATAATATGGAGGGTTGTTCTGAGAATGACTGCTTAGTAGATCAGAGAAGATGTAAATTTATCAACGCCACCAATAATGTATGTATTAATGACAGAAATTATAAGATCAATGGCAGGTACAATTGTGATATGAAGAGTATCACTTATGTGGCATTATGTTCTCAATGTAAAGTTTTTTATATAGGTAAAACTGAAAGAAAATTTAAACAACGTATATATGAACATTGTTATGCCATCCTGAAAAAAGATACCAACAATGCATTGGCCAAACACTGTTTAGACCACCCTGGACATAGTTTTAAGTTCACCATCCTACAGCATAGAGCGCAGGATATTAGAGGGGGACCTTGGCAAACACATTTAGAAATAGATGAATTAATGTGGCAGATCAAGACCAGAGCCCATATATATCCTGGATTAAATGAATATATCTCTATTAGATGTATTTTGAAATTATTAGCCCTTAAAAGATGACAGTTCACGTTATAATATACATTATACATTGTTAAATGTGGTTATGGTGGATCATATGCTGTATTTTAATATTAATGATTAACCCATACAGTAATTGATTATTTATTGAGTAGTAGTTTTTAGAAAATAACAAGTTTAAGTCATAAGTTTTTACTGTTAGTATAGATGGTTGGATTATTGTTGCTGAAAGCGTTTAAAAGTTGGTTCAAACACTATTTATTATTATTAGTACATCCATTTTTTGTGTGCTTTTTTGTGTGTTGTTTTTATAAATATCTATTTATGCTTCGTGAGAATTTCAACTTTGGTAGAAGAATTGAATTTTGCGTTTTTTAGGTTTCTATTACCTATTTAATAATGGTTCTTTTATAATGTTTTAAATTACATTTTGGCTGGTTGTAATGTACCTTTAAATTACTAATCAAATGTAAGATAATTAATTTACATAATTACTTTGTCTATTTAAGACAGCTTAATTGATTCTGTATGTATGTCTGAAGAAGGCGAGGTAAGCACCTTGTTGAAAGTGCTTACAATAAAACAGTTTTAGTTGATTTGCCGGGTCTTATCGATTCCTTTCGCCTTTAAAAAGTTATATTTTGTTAGCTTGGAATTGCCATGTTGGAAGTTTTTGTTTTGAAGAGCTGATGATCACAAATTAGACCAGTGTAAAAAATACCTGTTATACTTTGACATCAAGCTGCTAGTTCTTGCTTCAAATTGTAAGCTCTAGAGGTACTTAGGTTCACATTCAATATCACAGAATATCTTGCTTTCTGTGGACAAATTGCTTGTTCCATAACTCTCAGCTGTTCAGATTTGTGCAGAATGTCCAGATTTTTGCCTTTTTTGGTATATTCTTAACAAAAAGTTGTGATTTTCTGGCAAATTACTGAGCACTGAAGTCACTAAATGATGACATGTTTGAGTTTCAGACTTACTATCCTTCACAAAATGCATGCTAACATAAAACTTGTTATCCTAGCAACTTCCGTTGTCCCTGCATTACTTTAGGCATTGACCAGATTTCCTGTGCTAAGAAGTAGAGAGAAATTAAGTTTAGTATTGTCTGTTATTTATTCATCTTCTAAAATGTGTATTTCATTGAGCCATTGTTATTCATTATTACTATTTTATGAATTTAATTTGTATAATTTTTAGTGTTTTTTATGTTTGTATAGATTATGCTTATCTTTGTATTTTTATTGTATTGCTGGACTGGAATAGTTTGAGTACTGGTATGAAAATAATCTTTGTAGCAGTTTTCAGTAAACATTGACTTGGGTAAAGAGAACTGTGTGTGTGTGTGTGTGTGTGTGTGTGTGTGTGTGTGTGTGTGTGTGTGTGTGTGTGTGTGTGTGTGTGTGTGTGTGTATATATATATATATATATATATATATATATATATGTATGTACATAATATACATATACACATATATACACAAGTATGTGCACACACACAACTGAAAATGGAAGACGGGCATAGACAGAATGTTTTTATTCAGAATGATTTATGCCACAGCAACTGGTTCCAAATGGCAGGTAGTGCTCACACTTATATACAGTTTATGTACATGTGTAAATGTATCCTCGGCGTACAGAGCTTGCAGTGGATGAATCTGTTATAGCTGACCTGAGTAGGCAGTTCTGTACAGTGATGCTAAGCTTGCATCATGCAGAAAACCTTTGTATACCTGCAGTCACCCCATCCCAAGCCCCTTTGAGATGGCAAGTCTTCCATACCCCTCTTCTTCACTAGGGGGCCTTCAGTCAGTCAGACCATTCAGCTGTCTGTGTTTTAGGGGAGTGTTCTTATTTTCAAGCAAGATTTACCCCTGCATGTGGTTACCTATGTTTGAAGGTATGTCCCTATTTTAGGATTATTTTACCCCCCTCCCACAATTTTTGAAATCCCTCCTCATGGCGTGAGAATTTTGAAGCTGTCTAGTGTACAAAAAACACACTGCATGAGCAACATACTAACGGCACACAAAATTTAATGAACGAGGACACATTTTATATCTCCCTCTTCAGAAGCAAAAATAAATGACCTTATGTGATACAATTTTACAGTACCGTTCATAAAAATCTACAGATTTTGCACTGTCTGATGTCATTATAAGTGCGCATATTTTTGTCACTCTGTTTTTTAAACATGTTTCTGAGTTGTATCCCACATGTCCTACTGGAAGCAGGAAGAGTGGTGTGCTGTTTGGTATGCAAATTTCATGCTAATTTGATAATCAAGATTTTGTCTGGAAGGTCTTCTTTTCAAGGGCCTTTGCATCGGTTTTCAGTATGCAGTCAGAGTCAGTTCCAGGGTCAGGGTGCTAACCTCCCTCAGAAAAAGAAGGCCTTTTTAATATGGTGAGGAAGTGAATCCTAGCTTGGCTGTCTGACATCCAGGTCTGCTTCTAAATATAAGCTGCTATTGTCCTGTGGTCACCTTGCCAGTAGGCCGGCAGTATGCTTACCTTAGCTTGTTAGTATGTTGGATACAGACACGTAATTGTGTCATAATCTGTGTTTGTGTATATGTATATATGTGTATATGAATAATGTATATTATTCTTTCCTTTTTAATTGATGCCTGAATACCTGATCTCTAAATCTGTGTTTTTAATGCTCTTTAGTCTTATAAGGATACTCTACAAGTTGTTTACAAATGTGTTCTAGGATTACAAATATATTGTTCTTATGTTTTTTCATCTATGTTGGAGCTTTTCTCTCCGGGCCTCCACTGAAAATGGACATATATCCAATTGGACTAGCCTGGTCAACAAATGTAGAATAAAAAAAAATATATACAAATTGTGGTTTATCAGTTTAAAGAAAATCACTTGCATTGCTGACTTTTTTGAAATGTCACATAAAGGATGGAGAATCCTTTTTCTGGATAAACATAAAAACATGCTTTTCTTCTAGTTGATTTGTCAGAAATCTAGTCAGTACCTTTTCTGTAACGGTTGTCTGAAGAACTAATATAAAATTATGTGTGAAACGTATGCATGTTAGTGCATGTTTTATTAGATGATGTGGCTGTAGATGTTTCAGATTTGTACAGCAGATGTATTATAACGAAGGAATAAAACCCGTTGTAGTGAAGAACTTGTTATGTTCATGTGACTTACGTAAATATTGTACAGCTACAGATTAGAGAAAAGTTGTCATCACACTGTATACCTGCGACACTTTTTTTTATAATACAGATCAAACCAAATTGAATGAACCTTCTTTTACTTTAAGCCATAAAATGGATTTGTAGAAATTAATCATTCAGTATTAACCTTCACATGTGAAACATCTTCACTGAAATTTTAGAAGGAGAGATTTTTAAGGTATGTTTGTTTGATTTTCATTTAGATAGCCTTAAAGAACTTGGTTTCATAACTGAGCTAGTTATTTTGTGGTAAATAGTTTTATAAAAGACGTGTATCCCCAGCACCCCTGCATTCCCAAACAAGCAAACCTACATTACCCATTCTCAGTCATATTAGGGAATGTGCTAAAAATGGTCTACAGTACCATTTATGCTCGGATCAGTTGTACTTCGATGGACAGTACGTTTTCTGCCAATCCTACAAGACATGGCTAAGGAGACATTACAATGAACCAACAGTTCCATCTGCTTGATTTTAGGTTAACTGCTAGGGAAGTAGTGATATACTGAAGCAAAGTGAATAGTGACTCTTTTGGAACATGTGCTTTTTGCTTATTAAGTTATACTTATCTTATGTTGTGAGGCAAATCAGGTTTTCTTATTTTGTCTGGGAAACTAGTGCTTATTAAAACACCCAGGCTCTCAAAGCAATCCATCCCCTGACCCACAAAAAACTCCCACTGAACTTGCTAACCTTTTCAATTCCCATTGACACCATAGCTAACCTAACCACCACCTTTCCTATGGTTAACACCACCACCACCAAGACAGCTGATGATCAAATCATTCCAGAAAACAATCCTACCCTCAACTCCAACCTAAAATTATCCCCCATATCCACTGCCACAATAAAAAAACTTTTACTTAAGCTAAAACAGTGTACTCTGGCCCCTGACAATCTACCCCCACACTTCCTGCAGCTAGCAGCAAACTCTATAGCTTATCCCATCAGCATACTCATTAACAGATCAATTAAAGAATCCTTTGTCCCAGACATCTGGAAAAAAGCATTCATTCTCCCCTTACACAAAGGTGGCACAAACACAGATACAACAAACTTTTGACCCATAGCAATTCTCTCACCCCTCTCTAAAATACTGAAAAAAATGCATCCATGCCCAACTCCTCAACCACCTGCATGAAAATAAAATTTTATCACCCACTCAGCATGGTTTAAGACCAGGACACAGCACCACTACCGCCCTCCTATCCTTCCTTGATACAGTTAACCGAGCACAGGATTCCGGTAAAATAATTGCTTCACTTTTCCTTGACCTCTCCAAAGCTTTTGATCCCATTTCCCACACTATCCTACTCTCTAAACTATCCACCTCCACGTTTCTCCCCCTACCCTACAGTGGTTCAACAGCTGTCTCTCCAATAGGCAGCAATCCACCAAATGGCAACAGTCTTACTCTCCCTTCCTCAGGGGTACCCCAAGGCTCCATACTTGGTCCTCTCTTATTTAGCATCTTTATTAACAACTTTCACACCACTCTCCCACAATGCTCAATAATCCAGTATGCTGATGACTCTACAATAATATGCATTGCAAATTCCAGCTCTGAACTCTAGCAAATTACCCAGAATGCCCTCACATCTACTGAATCTTGGATGCTTAACAATCATCTTGCCCTAAATCCAAAAAAAAAAAAAAAAACTAAACTAGTAAT